>NC_079482.1:8837582-9140697 GCF_026230105.1 Diorhabda sublineata
ATCTGAATCTGAAACAATACGGTATGTGATTAAATATTCTATTTTGATACACTAGTCCACTATATTTTATATATTTCAGATTTTAGTAAATAATTTCTAGTATCACGTAATTAAACTATTTCTGAAGCAATACATGTTAGTGAAAGTAGATCTAGACCTTCCCACGATTTCAGTCAATTATAGTGCAGACAAATTACTTTCAAAGTTGAATGTTGTTATCCTAACTAATAACCATCAATTATACTAATAATAAATTTTTCAATTTAATTGTACCTGACCTAGTAATTTATTAGTTATGGATTGTTTATTTTTATCTCCTGAGAACTTATGAATAAAAATAGATGACTTTCATCTTTTCTACCGAGTATGAAGTGTGTAAAAATATCAAATTTCTGTGAAACTTTGTGAAAAAAATAATTTAATATCGATTCATATTCTTCGACTACACTAGAGCTACAGCGATTTGAAGAATTTTCATCGAGAATTGATTAACAGAATTATCAGCTGAATAATCCACATTCTATTCCAACTTTTCACTATTTACAGTGTCAGAAACTTGTAAAAATACTTTTATTTGTTAGTTACTCTGCATAAGTACTGGTCCTATCAACTTGTCAGCCCTTCAGTCGTCTTCTCCACTTCCCTTTCAGTTATTATGTCGCCTTTGTTTAACGTGAGGATGTCAAGATCGTGGTTGTTTCCTCCTTTTAATGATTCTCCTCCTTTAGAATGTATGTGTGACAATCCTAGTACGACGGACAGTTCTAATTTTTACGGTTGTGAAGCCTCTCAACTGTCTTCCATTTGGTCGATGGATCTAATATTCCCATCTTTAAAATTATTGTTGTATTCTCCCATATGTAATACTCTTACGATTAGGACAGCTGAACAACAAAACTCGGACTGAATATTTTTTTGTGTAGAGCCAATTATGGTTATCATCTTGTATCCAGGCACTAATGTTTAAGAAAATCGGTTATGCTAGAGGAGACACTGTCCATTACTCCGATCAACTTATATCTTAATGATCTTAATGAATAATTTCTTCGGGAAAATTCATTACAAAAGAAAAATTGTAGAAATAGTAGGATCCAAGGATAGAGTACAATAATAAGTACATTGGAACAAATAACAGGTGCGTTAAGGAGGTAGCTTTGATAATACTATAATCTGGCCGGTCGGTAGTGAGAGCGATAAAAACGCGTGATCGGCTCATGGGATGCTAGTGGTACCTTTTATAACGATTCGTTATACATAGCTAGATACACAGCTGCACGTTACATTAATTCATTATTATTATATTCTAAAAATTTTATATTAATAATTATTTCAAGCTTTTGTTTTATTATGTTATTTATTTACTTGATAAAAATTAAAAATTAAACTACATTTCTAACATGCGCTTTTACAGTAAGAATTAATTATGTGACTGTATAATAGCGCATGTTAAACATGTACTTTAATTTTTATTATTCTTTAATATGTGGTGTTATAGTTATGTTATACATTGACTATTCTCTATTTTAAAATAAATTTTATTGTTAAAAGTGGCTGTGATATTCATGGAAGTAAATTTAAACTGTCTATTTACGTTATTCAATCTGAAGAACAATCATTTCTAAACGCGTCATTGCTTTAATACTTTTAGAATTTTGACAAAACGCATCTGAGCCACCTTACCATTGTGAATTCAACCCAATTGAACTCATATGGGCACAAATCAAGGGTGAGGTGGCAAGGAAAAACACAGCATTTAAAATTAGTGATGTCCAAACTTTATTTACTAAAGCTTTAAATAATGTTACCCAAACCAATTGGAGTAAGGCAATCCAACATGTCCACTTTTTTCGAAATAAAATGTGGGACATTGATAATATAATGGAAAAACAAGTGGAACCTCTAATAATAAATTTAAGAGCTGATTCGTCCTTGTCGGAATCAGATTCCGATTTAGATGAAATGAAATGAAAATTCATCCGCCCTTATATCCCTCTCAACCACCTTTTTTGAAAACAAAGAAATTATTCAGGAAAGGACCTTGTGTTGTTTATAAAGATTATTATTATTATTATTATTATTATTATTATTATTATTATTCTAATTTATATCGTTTTGTATGAATTTACTTTATAACCTTTGATACGTATTTGAATAAAACATATAGCACGACATTTCTTTCTTAGATATTACTTTACAGTATTAAGTACCCTTACATTTTTATTTAATATATCATAAATTTGAAAAACCGACTAGCTATTTAAGGTTAGGGAAAACAAAATTACGATTAAAATAATAATTATATATATTTATAGATACTTTTAAAAGTCAAGGCAACGTGTGAAATATGTAGGTATAACATTTAGTCGTTAACTAAGTGAACGAAGATTTTAATGTATGAATGCTATGCAATTGATAAATCAAAGTATTATTTATATGATATGATATTAAAATAAAGTATTTAAAATTCAAGTAAAAATGTTAGTTTGAAAAAAGCATTTGAAATTCAATACAAATTTGCCACTAAATACCTTTTAGTGTTGTGTATGGTATGATTCAGGCTTACAATTTCTCTCTCACGCACTATGCACGTGATTACTCTCTGTAATGAGCGGCCAGATTATAGTTGTGAAGAAGAAGAGAAGAAGGCCGAGGAGAAAATGGAAGGAAACACTTTTGAGAGAGCTGCTTAAAAGCAAATAAAATGGAAAACTTTTTTAACAGATGAAGTATGCATATAAAATCATTACAAAAGTGAAAAATTTATTACCTTAATGCCGTTGTTGTAAAAAAATTTTCATAATAATGTCAAAATACTCTTGAAAAAAATTATTACTAATGTGTTGTGAAGAAAGTCGTTGTATACTTTCATTTATTACATAAGAAAACCTTTCTGGAAACATAAATTACTCCCTCTCTCCACGAAAATTTCATTTGGCGTTAAGAAAGATATCTTTGACTATTCGTTAGCATAAATAAATATAATCTAGTGAAATTTTCTTGCGGAAATGGGACCCTTTATTGCTCTCTTCGGCACAAGAAGACCAACCAAAATTCAGCATTATCAATATGCTTGGGACTAAGATCATTTTCTCTGCGAGTTTTTTATTGTGTTCTCCTATCCCGCTTCTCGTATAATATACAAGAAGAAATGCGTTATACTTAATGGCAGATCATTTATAAAGTAAATAGGAATACTTGGTCACAAATATAATGTCAACGTTGCCAGATTAAATAATAAAAACACGGTTTTGTTTCGTACTTTTATTAAAATTACTTTAGGTTATTTACCATTGTGCCTGTAAGTAATTCTGATAGGCCCGTCGTGTCCTACGCCGTTATCTCAGACACCTAGCCTTGAACCTTTTCTGTCTCCGAATAATCTGTAAGACCTGCCCATATGTTTAAACATCGAACATGTGAATGCTGACGAGGTCTAAAATGTCTTCCATGCTCTAACGATATTGCGGATCTTGTCTATAGCATGGAAAATTAGGTCTTAGATGTCCGTGTCTGGTTAAAATCCCAGTTACCAGTCGAACTGTTTAAGTGAATCAGTTGATTGGTAAGAGAGGCAGAAGGTGTTGAAGCATTTTACGCGGAGATGTGATAGCTACACTAAGAATGAGTTCTGGGCTCACTGTTGTTTTTGCTGACTCCAGTCTGGGGAGCTAATTAACCTCGTCGTGGGCCATGTGATCCGAGTGACCGATCACCCATGCGTTCATCGCTCACCAGTTTGTTTTTGCATTCCAGTTTATGCCTGACACATACAACATCGGCATTTATACTTTCAGTGTTTCTACGGCGTCTATTCAGCGTGTTCCTCAAGGGAGAGAAATTCGCTTATTTTGATGTGTCTGCTTTGACCAAAAATTCGTGCTGAAGCCAATAGTGTTATAAGTAATTGTAGATAATGTTATTGTAAATTTAGGTATAAAATTTTCTCGCTATATTTTATTATCGTTCTTCTATTCTTATATCATTGAATGATATCTTCTAGAGCATGTGATTTGCATCTGAACTATATATAAATAGTGAGTCAAAGAAAGGAAAGATGATCTGGAATAGTATAGAGGACTTCGAAATAAATGCACTTTTCGACACACGAACGATAGTAGTGGTGGTGTGCACATATATCTAATTTTAAGAACAAAAACTGAAATGAGGTGATGTTGAGTGGTAAAGTAGCGCAAGCATGCTAGCCTTGAAATAGAAGGATGGACGAGAATGAAATGGATAACTCTTTACAGAAGTTTCAACTTAAACAAGTATTTTCGGTACTGTAATGTCTGTACGAAATTAATATAGTCCGCATTTGGAAATGGTCAACGATTATGGTATATAGAATTTTGCAATTCAATTAGAATGTTGAGAAGAATTGACTTATGTGTTTAAAAACGCAAATATTCGGAAACGGTAAAGATGTAGTGAAAGGATTCATCTTGCCTTTATATTTATTCATACGTATCTTAATCTTAGGTTCTTGTATTGAAAATATTGGACTTGCTAAAATTTGTTTTAGAAGTATACATAAGAATAGACAAGTCATAACATGGATAAAGTGAAGATATTTGAGTCTAAGAGAGGTAGCTGCTGAAATGTCTATATCGCATAAATATATTCGTATCGTTTTAAATGGCTTGGGGCTAAAAGGTAAACAAATAAAATAGCATTATATGGCTATTACCAACTTTTCTTATATAATTAATGCACCCATATCAGTCTAAAGAGGAGGATTACCATATACGAGGTGTGATTAAATTTATTGAGACAAGAAAGCCGCTTTAGTGAAACATGCATAATAAACAACGCATTATGTTTAGATTTAAGTGGAAAAAAATGTCGAAGAAGTGATATAACAGTAATTTTTTCTGTTTTCAACTGATATGAAATTATTACAAGTGGAAATAAGTTAGTAAATGTATTATTTCAACGCAGATATCTGTAATTGAAAGCGTATAATACATTTTTGTAAAGTACTTCGATTCTCAGCTCAAGGAAAATGAAATATTCTCGCAGATACTGTTCCGATGTTTGTCTTTCGGCATATATTTTTCTGACCGTCGTTGTGTAGGTTCTTTTCATTAACGTTGACTTTAAAAGACGGTAATGGCGTTTGCCAATATATTTCTCACAAAATGTATTAACGTTTTTGTGTGATAATGACGACAAAAACATCATCTGTTCAATGATAATGGTTTAGACTTTAGACAAAATAATTGAATGGGAGCTTCATAAACTTAAATAAAAAAATTGCTGAAGCTACACAATAAAATATTTATTGGTATTTATAAACAAAATTTTAGCATGATAGGTTGTTTTTATCTTATAGGTTCTTTAAGCCTTCTGATTATATTGTCGAAGAGTTTCTCTTTAGTACTATAGATTTGAAATTCTCATCTAATTCTATTTGAAAATAATTTTTCAAAAATTTATAATTCGTGGACGGTTCAATAAGCCTATGTAAATATTCAAATAAAATATATTTTTGCCATAATGTAAATGGCCACTTATTGATTGACCAATTAATCTTTGGTGCCGACCAAGTTTATTGCGGTGGAGCAAAAAATAATGAAACAGTCAAAAATTCATTTCATATTGCGGTTATACCATGTCAAACACAGTAAACTTTTCACATGATAGTTTTTTTGGTCGATTCTGAGCATTCATCTTTCGAAAGCTTCCTCGTAAACGAGTCGTAGCCTCCACAATCTCTCGCACGATCACTATATTGTGTTAGCCTGTTTCAAGTTTAGAGACCTGAACAGAGCGTCCAAAATGTTCAACGTCCATTCTTGTAAGGGCAAAATGAAATTCGGTAAACCCTTAGACATTTATAATTCAGATTGCTGGTATTTTTAATCAAATATCTTTCAGCAATAAATAATGCCTATTTCTATTTCATCTTTAAATCAAACACAAACTAAATGACGCATCTAGATCAAATTTTGACAGAAGTCAAATTACTTATGTCTGGTGAGAGAAGTAGTGTTGTACTTTCAATTGAGGGTCATTTTTCGAACAATCTTCGTACCTTGTTGTCATTGCAAAAGCAAACACAGCTGGTTGTTTCATTTGGAAAACTAATATTCCTCCTATATATGGCACTTATTTCAAGAAGTATTTTTCTTTCTCAAATTATACTATTTTAGGGTAATGACTAGTTACCTAAGGTATAAACTTTTTTACCTCTTATTAAAATACTTTACTAACGTTATAAGTAAATGTTTTTTTTATCAAAGTTTGAATAAAAATAGACTCGCAACAAATATTTTGGGTTTGTAAAAATGCTAAAGAAATTTATGACGTATGATCAAAATATTATACGAATGGGTCTTTAATTCTATGTTGCGATAAGTTTGAACCCGTTCCGACTTGTCTGCTACTACAGCTGCTCCCGTGAAATAGTACTGTGATGATGTAGTAACTTTCAACACAGTTTTCATGTGATATTAGCAATTTAAAAATTCAATTCCATCAAGAACGAGGAGCCGTCGAGACGTTATCGACCTCAAATATAGATAAAAATATGAAAATTTGGTTTTAAATAGACGATGGGTTTACTAGAATGATATGGAACGAAAAAAAGCTAAAAAATGGCCCAACCGTTTTCTTTCTCAAAACAACACGTCGGGCCGTAAGTCTTTTATGATTAGCAAGTTCTTTCATTTGACAACAACTAAAAGTTTAACACCATTCCTGACATACAAGAAGCCACAACAGTACAGTTTAAAGCCATTCCAAAAGAACACTTTTAAGGATTCAACTTCAATTGAAATTTTAAGGTATATTTTTACTTTGC
The DNA here is from genome assembly GCF_026230105.1 of Diorhabda sublineata. Lineage (NCBI taxonomy): Eukaryota > Metazoa > Arthropoda > Insecta > Coleoptera > Chrysomelidae > Diorhabda > Diorhabda sublineata. The sequence continues at coordinate 8,844,385 of NC_079482.1, forward strand.
TCTTAATAAAATAAATACCCTCGTATGCAGATACTTACTCTGATTACAATTTTGCTTTTAAAGGAAGCCGCTAACAATCCTTAGACATGCAACATCAATAAATAATGTAACTTGTAACTAAGCAAATTCTTAACATTGATAAAAAAACATTAACGACCCCCTTTTTCTTCGGTCCATTAAGTCGATAGTCCAAAAGATTGATAAATTGTCAACACTTGAGCCTTAAATGCTAACACATGCTAGAAATCAATTCACTTAAAGAGTCAACATTATGATAAATGTATATATTTTCTGATCTATTTGCTTTTCATTCCCTAACCAACCGCTTTTATTTATTCCGCTTTCTACTCTGATTCATGGCTTTGAACTTGTAACGCTCAAGTTATGACTATAAGTGAATTTAATAAATGGTTGACGCACCTAACGAAGAAATACGAGTTATATTAAATAATTTTCATTGCTAGAGATATTAATATCAAGTGGAATTTAAAAGCGAGAATCTTTTATTGAAGCTGATATACAAGATGGGGGGTCTGAATATTTAAATTAAGCGTATCTAATATCGAATAATTTGTGTGACTAAGTCGAATTTTGAATTGCTAATTTTCGATTAATAATGATTAACTTTAATGTCTCAAACGAAAGGTGTTTGACCAATGCGTCCTCTCAGTATGGAACTATGGCTCAAAAACACTAACATTGACACAAAAAACTGTAAATAAAAACGAATATCTCAATGACTCCTGTAATGAGTAACATTACGCGATAAAATCCGAAACAAAGATTTGCAAAGAAAGTTTTGGATGCAATGGTAGAACACACATTTAAAATGGAATTAAGATGTCACCTGTCACGATCTTATAGACGTATTTTGAAGCGCCGCGATTGAATTTTTTCAGTATTTCTTCGCACCAATTGGCTGAAGCGATTGTCAAATTATGTGGTATATATCTTTTTGAACTTATGTCCAAGTATGCCCCTATGTAACATGACGATCTTACAATATCAGTTTACGTACAGCATTGTTGTTTTTTGGCATAACAGCCTATTTTGGACGACCTTTACGAAGTTCATTCTGTAGTGAAGCGCAATCACAATTGAATTTGGAAAATCAGCGAAACACGATGGCTTGAGATGGTGCTTCATCACCAAGAGTCGAAAGCGAATTGATCGCCACACTGCTGTTGGTTTAATCCACGTCGAAAGTCATAGAGAATTATCGCACGAAAATGTAAGTGATTCCATTTTTTGACCAAGATAAATGTTTCAAGTATCTGTAAACAACACACATACGCACTCGTATGATAAGATATTCTGAGTAGGTTCACCATTAAAAATGTGGCAATATCTCAAAACTTAAGTAGCAACCCTCGTATTAGGTTTGTAGCTTATTCAGAATATAAAATAGAAATAAAATCTGCCAAGGTCGATTCATTTGAGGAAGCCGGCAGACATATTCAAAAATAACTGAAAATTATCGATGGGTACTTTGTGTTTAATATTCTATTACTTAAATTTGTTCACAAAACTAATACGTCTGTTATCTTTCACTCGAACTAAAACTATATTATTTTTCATTCACAGACGAAGTCTACATCAGTTCTTTTAACTGTGGTCAATAACGGTGACTTCAAGATCATTGAATACTATCCTAATTTGGCAGTTATTAATATGGTTAGTGTATGTTAAACAAAATGAAAGTCTTCATCAGAAACAAAATACGTTTACCTGTTCAATTTTATGAATAATGCAGTCAAGCTGAATATACCCGAGGTCTACGACCTCCATAGTAAATGTCAGCATCCTTTCCGGTATATGTCCGTGTAAGATAAAAGCTGGACATTGGTCCCCAATATGGTAGAGACCACTATATAACAGAGTTGGGTATCGGTAGATAAGAATGTAACCGATTAACTGGTTATTTTGATAAAAAAATGTGTAACCGTAAGCAATTGACTAAAACATATGGCAACAATCCAAAACATAGGTTTAGAATTGTGACAAAATATTCAATAAGCGTCTTGTTTTATAATTTTTTTGTTGTCAAAAAGTGAAAGACCTTTATTCTGTTATTAATGATTTAAAAACTGCATAAATTAGTTTACATGAACTCAATTTCTAGTTATTACAGTCGGAAAAACTATTTGTAGTTTCAAGACACGTATATTAAAAAACTGATTCATTATCCTTTAAGGGAATCACAACCATTTTATCTTATAAGATGTTGTATAGAATATACGCCTTAGAAAATGCTCACAGTTTCTAATGATGAAAATGGGTGAAAATGGGAGATTAACGAGTTTTTGTAATAATAGCTAAAAGTCGTTAAATCAAGGCAAAATATACCAAAATTGCTGTACTCTCGAAAATTGAACTATGTACTATCAAAAGGATAAGAAAAGGAAATAAGAACTCGTTAAGAAGAGAGGGGCTAATAGGGGCTGATATTTAAGAATCACTGGAAGGGAATTTATAAACTTGAAGACTTTCACTATTGAAAACACATGGTTTGAAAGTTTGAGCAGTTATGAGGAACGCTGGACCAAATCGACAGTCAGCTCCCGGCCGTTGGAAAGAGCAAATCGCTTGTACTGTAAGCCCCTGTCGACACGCCTTGATACGGAGAATTATAGAGCTTTTACTGGAGCAGCGATACGAGATCAAATTTTGTGTAAAGCTTAGTAAAAAGGACAAAGAGACTCAAGACATGGTAATTCTGCCATAGTTAGATCAGGTGTTTTTAAGTGGCACAAGCTGTTTCGAGAAGGAAGGGAAAGAGTGGAGGACGACGACAGCTCTGGAGGACCAACGAAAATGTGTTGCGAGTGAAAAATTTGATTGCTGATAAATTGAGCATTCTGCAGACCCAAGTTTTCAAGATCGAATAGAAAAATTATCCTTGAGGAAAGTGTTCGTGAAGTGTTGTCGGAAGAGCAAAAGGCCAACCGGAAAGCGATCTGTGAGGATCTTTTTGGCAGCACCTGACTTTTTTTATTCACGAAAATAATATAGATGCTGAAGGGGAAGCATCACGTTTCGGTAGATGCAGTCCAATAGGCCGTAACGCATTATTTTCATGAATGAATATTTTCCTGTCCTGCTACTTTCAGAACAGACCCAGTATGAAAACGAAAAGGAAGTTTGTACAACTTTATTTCGGGGACCACTCAAGAAAACACAGACCAGGTTGTTCCCAAATCATTACTTTAAATAATCTCTTCCCAAACCGTAAACTAAGCTCTGGTTAATTATCCACTGTTCATAAACTACCAAGGAATTTGTCTTTGCTGAGTTTTCGTGATACCAAGGTTATTCAAATATAGACTTCTTTCGATTATAGTGGATGTCGTTGTTCAAATATTTCACTTTAACGAAGTAGTACTTGGCAAAATAATAATAACAATTTGAGGATTAAGTAATTGTTGTTAAAACAATACATATTCTTGTTATTCAATACGGATCCCATCTCTGGATCCCAAATATGGATAAAACAACTATACAATGATCAGTAAAGGTACTTGCCATTTATCTCGGAGACATGTATTTTCATTGCATCGAGACTCATCGATATACGTACGTATATGTTCGTTCTTTTCTTGAAAATATGTCGAACGATGTCACTTTCTTCTTAAACTGTCATCATGTATTCTTTATGTGCATTCCATATGCATGCATATGTATTATAAGTTTGTGTTGACGTTCGTATTTCTCTTCCTCGTGAGCCATCAAAATTGGAGAAATATGTCTATGTAGACGAAAGAATATACCTATGGACTCGAATTCGAATTATATTATGAAAAGATATAGATCATTCATTCAATATAATATTGTTGATGTGATTTCCTCGTTGAAAGAACATTTTAATATTTTTTCATTGTGAAACTGGGTATTATTCATTGAAATATGATCATCGGTTTCAAACCAATTTTCAAGTTGAAGTTGAATTAACTATTCTAATTCATTTGAAATAATAATATCCGATACGCAGACATTGTTATGTTGAGAGGATAGCTTCCAGAAATGCACAGCTTAATGAAGATTATCAAGACCAAAAGTGAAGCATATATAGTCAAGGCACAGTTAAATACGATGCAGTACAGTGGAAAAATATGTCAAAGTGAATATCTATGCCTTCCAAATTGAGTTACAACAGGAAATTTGTCGCAAGGATTGGTCCACTAATGAGGTACATTGAAAATATCTTAAGACCTTAAGACGTGGGAAAATTCTAAGAACTGATTACCCAGCACCCAGCTAAGAGAACTAACGTATCATGGAAAGTAAAACTAGGGTAAAGCGCGAGTATTAGGATTGACGGTTATGGGTTTTTTCTTTTCCGTTTTTTCTCCTGGTTCGATTGTGCGCAAATCTTGGGAAACGAATAGTAATCGTGTAACATGTCGCTTGGCGTGTGTAATCGTAGGAGATAAAAATGCGAATGGAACTGAACCTGTGTGGTGGAGGAGTGCGTATGATCCACGCAAAGCATCTAGGAGTGAAAAGCAGAATAAAAGAGTAAAGTACATTGCACTACCATGAATAAAATATCTTCACCACTGCCGAAATGAGAGATATTTTTAAACTTTAGGTTAAACGTCTGTATCCTCTTCTTCATAATTACCAAAATTCAATTTTCCATTATAATCAACATAATCTTTTTTCTTTTTCTCGCCTTTTTAAGAAATATGTCGATATTTATAGATGTTTTGCTGCCTTGAGTCAAATATGTAATTTATAATAAGTCATAAAGACTGTAAAATACACATTGTTTTTCTCATGTCAATACGCATGTTATTGTTACAATTTTATGATTCCTTTGTGTTTTAGTAAAAACAATCAGAGATAATCGATGAAAAACTGCATTTACACACAAAGACAGTGATTTTGCTACTTCAATGGTGAAAATATAAGGTGAGTAATGTCGTTTATTAAGAAATATTTTATTACATCCCATAGTTCAATTTTGGTCATAAACAATGGAGAGTACCATTTATTCGAGTACCATAAACTATCCACTTAATGATTCTTTTTCATCCGTAAGTCCCATAAAAACGGATGGTTACATAAGGACAGTAGCGTGACATGCCATTCGCGATTGCAGCTCTGCATTGTCGTTAAGATCCGCGTAAGTCAATCGTACGTAAGATGGAAGACTAACTGACGAAGGTTTAATAGACCGAGCAAGTTGTTTTAAATAGTTTGTTTACAAACAGAAAACCGATTTGTTACAAAATATTATCTTTATTGTAACAGCGAATTGAATATACATATATGATAATTCTAAGTTGGTCTTTTAATTTTTATCCACCTAACCATACCATCGTTAACTAAAAGCGCCAAAAGTACTCATAGAAAAAACAGAATTGGCAGATATATACATACAAGAAGTGCTTGGAACTAAACCTTGGATATGAGGGATTGTTCCAAAGAACAGATTGGTCGGATTTGCGATGTTTGTAGATGTAAATTAATAAAAAAGTTTGCTTTCAATAATTTAATAGATAATAAATCATATCTTATTAATTATTTATCGTCAATTAATTAATTTCACAAAATGGTTATATTATGAATATTAACATACTTGGCCTGAGATCAAATAGCTCGACATATTACGATATGACAGTTGAATAACCAACCTTCTTTCGCACCTTGGTAAATAAATCGATATAGCCGTAGTCTTCATTCTTATCAGAGTTATTTTGTAGCTGGAAATATTTTAAATACAACACGGAACTTGAATAAACTGTAACTGAAACTCATATTTATTTCAAAGAAGTGTGGCAGTGAATGTTTGTCGCCTGCACCCATTTTTGAGCGAGAAGACATTGTATAATAATAACTCAAAATTGTCTGTAAAGATGTTACAACATCAATCATCCACTTTATTCGTAAAGAAGTTCTGTTTCTTGAGATGAAAATTAGAAAAAAAAAAAAAGGATTTGAGTTCATTAAAGCCATGAAGAGAAAAAAGCACGCTCTCTAAAAGGACTGGAAGTCTACTTAACACAAAATTTTGTGTAGAACATCATGGGATATAGGACGATAGAGAAGAGAAGATGGTTGGATTTGTTTTAATTGAATATATAATGTGGCATTCAATTTTATTTGGAATGGCACTGATATAGGTATATATTCCTTTGCAGGTCATGGATTGGAATAATTTTTTACGGTTATATTCGTGTGCATGTGCTGTATATCGTACAAATTGAATAAAACATGACTTGCACAATCAGTACATTATTTACCGAAATAGAGTAGGACGGGTATAATTAGTTATACTGCAGTATTCCCTATCTTCTTCGATTTGGCTGATGAATGAGTTACTAGGTTACAGTAAAACTGCAGAAAACATCTAACACATATTAGAACTAAGTATCAATGTATTAAGTCAAAACGTTTATAAAATATTCACATTTATTCATCTACGTAGGCATCGAATAATACTAATTATAAACAAAAATGGCGAATAAATGATTTTCCCACAATACCAACTCCTTCTAAGGTATCGCAAATAGTCTTGTTGCCTGGTCTACTAAGAACTTGAGACGTTTAAAGTATAGCGTGATGGCGTTGGGCAATTATAGTTACCACTCGCCTTTTCTCAACTGATTAGAACCATTAAATCTGCAAAGAGATAGGAACGAGTGTTGACTAGGAATTATGGATGATGCTATAGGGAATGTAATATAAAATGGAATAAAATGCAACTGTGCTCACAGGAAGAGATGTAATTCTGATGATTTCAATGTAATCTTGGAATTTCACAGAGGGAATGTCTTTTTAATTGAAATAATTTGGGAAAAAGGCACTTAAAAATTTAATACGATAGAGAGAAAAACATTTCTTTCTATTTTTTATTCATGGGAAATCAGATAATATAGCTGGATCAGGAAATAATTTTGAATTTGAATATAATGCGTCTGACATGGAATTTATTGAACATTGATATTCTGTTTTTCCTATGAAATTACTTTTATGTCGTATCGTTATGATCCAATTTTGATTTTTCTACTCTATGGCTTCATGTAAAATTTATTTCATAAATGTTACTATTGACAACATTTTGATCATATTGATTATTTTTATGTAAGGGAAGTCATATGTATAGCAAACTTTACTTCTCGTCATTTACAATATGAAATATATGATAAACAAGTAAACAAATCATTGGAATTTAACTATTTCCATTTAGTGAATGTTCATAATATCCCATAATCGATCGAAATTGAGATCTGGGGATCTTAGTGGTCACTCATTAAGTACCTTCTTATCTATCCATCTGAATGGAGATACACATTGAGATAGTTTGTTGGATATAGATGTTCTTATTCAAGCCACTTAACTAAGAGTTTTGAAAATTATTTGTCTTCTTCTTCTCTTTTCTTAAGACTTAGTTTTGTTTCTTCTAGTAATCAGCCTCTTGAGAAGTACATGTTCAGCTTTCGTGATATCCCTTAGGAAGTCGGCCGGAAGGTCTCCTTTAAATTGGTTGCCTAAATCATCACTTTTTCTGGGATTTGAATAGGATCCTCCTAAAAGTTCTGTCGAATTAGCTCATTATTTAACATAAACTATTAAAAAACCTTCCTGTTGTATATCTCAAAACTAATAAACCAGGACGATTTTCAAATAAGTGCTTATAATACGCATTCACACAAAAAATTAGTTCACGTATTCCTAGAAACCCCGTTAAGAAATCAAAGTGTCGCCAAAAAAAAACATGAGCGTTAGTTAAGAGCAAAAAAGCTGGCTGACTATTTCTAAGAAGCCGTTTCATTATTTGGAATACATTAAATATTGCTTTGGTTTCGAATATGGTTATTGGCGCTTCGTAGTGTCATATGTGTAATTATTTTAATAATTTTTTTTTATTTTAATTTACTGTACGACTTTTGTAGAAAATTTAAAATTTAATATGCAATGAATTGGCTTCTATGATGTTTACAATTATATAAATACGTTTGACATTTCATTTATATAAATATTGTAACAACTTATAATGTACGAGGTTAATCTATTCTACAACTTTACAAAAAAAATTACGAAAACAGATTCTTCCACACTAGGAGTATTGCTCGCACATATAAGGCTTGGCTCCCAAGCATATTCTGAGGATGCTCCAGTTAATGCAGAAAAGAGCAATTCGGTTTATAGATGAACTAGAATTGACCAGACTCTTAAGGTTATAATTTAACGCTGATTTGATAGTGTTTTGCCAATACTACCGGGTCAAATGCTCATTCGAACTATCCAACATAATCCCACCTACAACGGTAATTGCAAGATATACTCAATAGGCAGACATGGCTCATGAGCACCGAGTTCACCTGCAGACGTGTAGAACTTCAAAGTATCATTCTTTTAGAGAAAAGCGAACTTATGACAACACTACAACCTATTAATATCCTATGGCATGTTCCACTCGAGCTACTCGAACGTTATAGAATTTACCCTCTTGTGCTTGCTTTGTATAGAAAAAACTAGTAAAAAACGATCGACTCATCGAGTTTTATAATACATATCGTTTTTCGTCGCTGTTGCGATGCCGTCATCCGTTGTTTTTGGTGACAACCCGACCTTCAATTTGAAATTTAGCATCGGGTACACATTTTTTGATAATGTTATTCAAAGTTGAAAAACTACAAAACAAAATAAACAAAAACATCACTTTCTGAGAAAATTATTCGGAAAACGGAACAAAAAAAATATGCAATAATTAATATGAAACGATACATTTTTTACAGTATTTGGTAGGGTCATAATCTTCTAATAAAAAGCAAGTGGTATACAAAATGGCAGTTTTAATTTCCTTGTCCATTTCTCATAATGACGCTCAACCTAAATCTGCGGTCGTTCACATACCCTTCAACTGACCATCACCAAAAGTGAAGGGTTGAAACAATATCCTGTTATTCCATATAATCAAACAAAAGGGAGAATTCAGTATTTGTCGGCGAACTTGTTATGTAAATCTGATTGTCAGACTTTATTATATCATTGCAGCATAAACGGCTTTTGTGTTTACTTGTGTTACATAATCAACATAGCAGATGTTTGTCTTGCGTTGTAGACACATGGAAGTGGTGATTAGTTTTAGTTTTCTAAACCTCGGGTCAATTTTATAAATTGGGGTATACGTGTCTACGTAGCAGCTGATTTTTTTAATTAATTCCAACCGATGTAAAATTCATTGTACACAGTAATGGAAACACAGTCGTAACTTGTATCAACTAAAATAGTTGCTATTAATGGCGGTAATAAAATAAAAAGGTGTTCAGTATTAGAAGAATAGTTGATATTCAAAAATACGTTAAAAATACAAAACACCGTATTTATAAAATTAGTTACTAAAGATTTTTTGTACTTAAAACGTTTTGATGCGAATTTCAGCTTATATGATTAAGGTTCGTTCTCAATTATTCTGTTTTAACTGAGAAACGATTTGAAGTTATGCTCAATGATGTATATGTAATTCAGGCATTCCATGAAATTCTATAAAATGCCTGGTCTTTTTAGGCGAAGTATGGAATCGAGCATTCATTCCAAGGTTCCCTCGTTTTTTGGCTCTAGAAAATTGAAAAATCTTTTTTTAGAATCTTCGTTTTTACGGTGGATTTTCGAAAAAATTATGAGAATAAAAAAAATGAAAACTTATATTGCGTTTCAGGGCTTTAAATGTTCTTGAATATGCACTCATTCATGTATAATTGTTGGTAACTTTCTCACATATAATCGTTTGTACCGTTTTCATTAAATAATCATTAAAGTTATATGAACAAAAACATTCTTAAAATCACTTATTGTAATCAAGTGTGCAATATTAAAGGTTAACTTTGAAAAATTGAAAATTTTCACCATGGTATTCTTACTAAGGTTGACTATTCAATTGGGTGAGTGAGAGTGAGAGGCGGGGCGGGGCGGGGTGGGTCGTGTTAGGTTAGGTTAGCCCTGAGCGCTCACAAGCACCACAACAAGGCTGATGACATTTCTATTGCAAATTATAAATAAGCTACAAACCTAATACAAGTGTTGGGATATGGCTAACTCAGAACGTGTTGTCATACGAGTGCTGTTTGAGTTGTTTAAAGATCCTGGAAACAAAAAAAAATGGCCTCAAATAAAATTGTCGGGCGATTAGAGCAATGTGCCGATCAAGTCGCTTCGATATTAGTGATGAAGCATAATCTCGAGCCACTGTGTTTTGCTGGTTTTCCGATATCAATCGTGGTCGCATTGATACAGGATGAATGTCGTGATGCTGTGCGTAAACTAATATTGCAAGATCGTCATGTGACATACCGTGAGATTGAGGCATACTTGAGCATTAGTTCCACTCGTATACAATTGCTCAAAAAAAGGTCGTGTCGATTGGTGCAAAGAAATGCTGAAAAAATTCAGTCGCGGTACTTGATTCTACGAGTATTCGAACGGTCAATTCTGAATGGTACACCAGCATTTGTTTGCCAGAAGTGTTCTAAAAAATCAGGGAAATCAAATACAGAAGACGAATAATTCTCCTCCATGACAATGCGAGTTCTCACATATCAGTTCAAACAACACTCAAAACATCGCCATACAGTCCTTGCTTGTCAATCTCTCCTTGGTGGTCAATACTTCAACAATCATGTCGAGCTAAGATAACATAGTTGAATATATAGATAGCAACCTTCTACGAGAAAGCATACAAAAGCTGGTGCCTTGCTAGGACAAATGTTTCCAAAATTTCGGTAAATTAGTTCAATAGAAGTAGATTTTTGGGTAATAAATATTATTTTTGTATCTGTTTTTTTTATTCAACTAAGCTTGTAAAACATAAAACATTTGGTTTATTCCGTTAATTTTGTATAAATTTTGGAAAATTGTGGTCTATTCTATAGCAAATATTAAAATTAATGTAGTACTTATTCTAATTTCAGTAGATTACACCGTGTTCTGAGACAACTTAGTTTCCTTATTAAAACAAATAAAATCATCAGGATTACATGTAATTTTATAGCCGGCGCATCGTCTCCAAAATCGCACTACCGTTACGCATCATGACAAGGACAACGACCTAATGAGGATTTTATCAGATATTCGAATACCCGCAGTTTCTCCTTTTACTATTTTTCAACCATGGAAGATCCCTTTGAAATCCTATGCGGTAATTTCACACCGACTCTTCCAAAATTTTCGCATGAGAAAATTTAATTTCAATTAGTCCCGCATAAAATTAATACCCTATAATTTTGGTAGGTTCCGGTGTTACGATTTGGAAAGTTTCTGTAGTATTGCCGGATGTTTAACATCTGACCAGTTCGTTGTTTGACAAAAGTAGGAAGTAACCATCATTTGAAAATGTTTATACGGGGTGTTTCGGAATAGCACTCCAATCTCTCGGGAATTGATTCTGTAGGTAAATATAAGGAAAAAAGTTGGTATAACCAAAATTCCAAAAACGCTTCGTAAGCGAGTTATAGTGAGCGATAGATTTCGGCCGGAATCCTGATCCACCAATAATAGGAAGCCATATTGAATGTCTTTTGTCATTTGTTTTGTATTTTGTATTTGGTCACGTATTTTAATTTTAATAAAATAGGTGTCAGATCTGTAACTGTAATTTACTATTTTTACGTTAACAGACGTGAAATACTAAAAAATTAACTTCAAAATTCACTTTTTTCACGTTAGGAGTAAAATAACTTCGTTAAATGTCTAATAAATGCATTAAACTTTCAAATAAACTTGATGATGTGAACAACCTCAATAAAAAGTAGATTCAAATTGATAATATCTTTATTTTACTAAATGAAAATCAAAACGAAAATAATGTACGCAAGTGTTGTTATGGATAATATTAAGAAAATTATTGTAATTGTAATAATATTTTAACTTTAAGCTATATTTTTAATTGTTGACAATTTCAAACCCGAGACATTCAATATAGCTTCCTATTATTGGTGGATCAAATATCCGGGTGAAATCTGTCGCTCACTATAACTCGCTTACGAAGCGTTTTTGAAAGTTTTGTTATGCCAACTTTTTTCCTTATATTTATCTATACAATAATTTCCCGAGAGATTGGAGTTCTATAACGGAACACCCTATATAATTTCATAGTTTATTAATTGATAAATCAATGGTTTTTTGTTAATTAAAAGGTTATTTACTAAAAATTTGTGTTAAAATCGATTATGAAATCAGTAATTCCAGTTATTTTAGTTTCCAATTTAAAAATTAGGTTTTGGCTACTGGATATTATGAAATACGAGGATGGGCCTCGCCCAACAAAGAAAACACAATAATTTTGGAAACAAATATATTTATTTTTCAACTTAATCTATTTTTAGCTCCATACACTTTTCCGTGATGTTCAATAAGTTCGATATCCTTTTTATAATAAGAATCGTCAAGCTCCTCAAAATTCATTAATTTTGGCCATTGCAATAACAGATGTGTGAGCTGGTGCATTTGCTTGAAACAATACTTTCTTCTTATCCAAATGCGGCCGTTTTTGCCTATTTCAAGATAGTCAAAGAAAATTATCCTCATTGTTTTCTTTGGAGCCAGATATCCCTTTTCAATCCATCGTTTTGATTGTTCTTTTGTTTCGGATGTGAAGTGATGGACCCATGTTTCATAAATTATAAAATGTCACAAAAATTCGGCTTTATTTCTGTGAAACATCTTCATGGCGCAAACGCGGCATCCATCTTGCAGACAGATTTCTCAAGTCCAAATTTTCAGTTATTGAGTGCTTTGTGGATATTCTTCAACAAGTCGTCACCTCATTTGGTCGACCACTGCGATGCTAGTCTTCGCAGGTCGTACGGCTTCGTTTAAACTTTGCTACCCAATATTTTCCTGTTGATAACGAAGGACCAATCTCATCCAGAGTAAATCTAGTTCAGTTTTTATATTGTTTAATTTTTTAATTTTTAATAATTGTTTCCATGTTAAAATTCACTGACAACTATTGATGGCTACCAAACAAATACTAAACAACGTGGCCTTTTCTGTATACATTGTGTACTTTCTAATACAGTGGTATTTTTCAAGCAACTATGGCCATCTTTAGGTCAGATCAGGTACTTCCGGGACCATCCTAGTAGGATTGCATCACTCAGTTTCAAGCAAAAATGTCCCAATTGGAGTTTTAAAAAAATCTACTAGGGTAGATACGAAAATTGAAAATAAATTAGAAGAAAAAATCAAGAATAATAAAAATAAAACGACCGCCATGAACACCATTTTACTTGTAGATCTGTTTTTGTCTCAAAAAAGAGAAAAAACTGATGAATTAAGAGGTGTGATACTATGTTTTTTAATGTGCGATTATATCAGTTTCCAAACTTGTTATAAATAGTTACAATTTGAATAATGAATGAATGAGTGAATAAAGCAGAAAACAGCTGCATGTGCATTCTTCGTTAATCATAGGTTTCATCAAAGCTTCTTTCCTTACATCTGTTAGTTTTTTGTTTAGCATACAAAAAACCAAAGATTCAAAAGATACGTTTTTTTAATTACTACTAGTGTTGTTAAATTAGGGTAGCGCTAATTAAAATATAGTTTTATCTATTATTTTACACACCTCTTACATAAATCTTCAGTTAGTTAATGTCGGGTATTTTTTTCAATTTCAAGTTGAATAATTTAGGGAGTGTTATAATTATATCAAGACTGTCCAAAATGAGAATTTTGAGAAATTTTTAATGGAAATTATATAAAGTCTATCCAGAATTATCTTCTGAAGAAAAAAAATCGTAAATGAGAAGAAAAAACACCTAAAGACATCTTGTATATCAATCATAACAAAAAAGACGGTCCAGTTTCACTCTGTAAACTTCGACGAATGTACCAAAAACGAACACCTGGTTCAATGAAACAGTTAATGACAAGGTAGTGTAAAAAAAGTTGGATGTATTTCAAAATATATGTGAATAGTGTTTAATTGAATGAATAGAACCGGAACTTTATTATGGTTGAAATACACATTGTTTATTTTAACTGGTTTACATTTCTCAGTACAACGATTTTTCCTTTGGTACCAACAATTAAAACAAAGCTAAGAAACAAAAATGTAGCTTTAGGCATTAGCGAAAAACCCAATAGATAAATAATTTGATACAGTTAATTATTTCATTAAAAAAAGTAGAAAATTGTAATATTTTTCAAAATAGTATCTTTTCAAACAATGAACTTAGTCAACGTTGAATTCATGATTAAAAACATTCTCAACACCTTCTTTCAGTAAGACATTGTCATAATTTTATCATTAGGTAACGCTGTTTTATGTTTTTATCGTAGCGAATAAATACTATTTTTCAAATATTGTAATGTATGTCCTATATAAAATAGATGATACAATGTGAGAACAGGAAAATAATGATGGCATTGCTCCAGAAATAATAAAATCGCTGAGAAAAGTGAAGGACTTGGGAAATATTCAAAGGAGTACGGGAAAAACAAATAATATAGAAGGATTGGAAAATAATTTGAACATAAAAATACATAGAAAAGTGGATCACAAGCAAGGTGATAATTACAGCGCCTCAAGAAGAACAGGCAGCAATCAGATCAAACACCAAAGCACCCTTCGACACAGTGAAAAGTACATAAATATGAAAGTGTTTGAGGAATAGGGAAATACATCTTGAACTGAATGGGGCTATAGAAAGCACAAGTGAGATAGTAGAGAATAAAATACAAAGCAACTGCATAGTTAAATACGATAATTGGCTCCCAAATTCTGAAAAAAGAAGAAATTGATTTAGTACTACATAGATGGATAAAGAAATAGAAAACATGAAAATATAAGTGAAAAATTAAATTTCAAGTGATCATTGTGAAATTGTGAAAAACAGATATACTAATGAAATGAAATGGAATCGGAATATAAAGGTAGAAATAACAAATAGAGGGAATAAATCAGGTGGATTGTACACTAAACATGACAATACTGGGACAAAGAGGTATGGGTGAAAATGAATAACCACAATAAAAATATAACGATGTATCCAAAATGAACATAATTGACATGTAACAACTTGAAAGAATATCGAAGGAAAGAATGTGGTTCAAATGTAAAAATGAATATATGAGATAATGAATAATAACAAAGAATGACAGAAAATAGTTTAATTGGTATGGACATAGAATAAAGACAAACGGCTTCACAAGAAAATTGTTGGAGTAAGTAATATCAAGAAAAGAAGAGGTAGACCGAGATGAAAGTCAAATAAGGGAAACGAGGATAAGAAAAAAATTAATATAGGGAATAGTAGGAAACAGAACAAAAAAAATGGAAACATTTGTTGCGATCAGAATTCTTATTAGACACATAGTACGTTAGAGTAGTAGTTTTATGGTAACAGCCCCACTAAGCTTACATTTTTTCGCGTTTGTTTCAAATCTAAATAAACTAAACTATTCCAATATTATGTTAATTTAATATAGGTCAGTCCTAATTGCTTAAGTGATCACAGAATGGGAGACTTCGTCAATGTCTTTGAAGCAAAGCTGTTTTACTAAGTCAAATCCTACGATTCTTCTCTTTAAATTAATAAGATCTTGACAGTTGTATTAGACGAGTATCGTAATTTTCTCCTGCACAGAGCCAACTTAAGTGTGTTCTGTGATTAGAGCTACAAAAGTTTTTGCTTGCCATCTACTTAGATATATTTCTTTTCTTACCTCACAATATGACCTGTTTGTAGCTATTTGACTGAAGCGATAACTTCACTAAATCGTTTGTTAACTCGTTGGAGTTTTTCATTTTTAATATCTACGTATCTAAGGTCAATTGAATACCTACTAATACCTTCAGGAGATGAATCTGGGAAAGAGAGTATTTTAGCAAGATGTCAATCAAATCCGAATACATTCAATTTCATTGTATATGTGTCCTGATGTGTTGCCACTGTTGAAAAATTCACAGATGTATTCACTCAATTCATTCGTTAAATTTGGAAAGGGATTCGTTATATATGACGAATCTTTGTGAAATGTAGGAGCTATTTTTGTTTGTGAAAGTAAAATGCTTTTGTTAAGGGTGACTAATTCAGTATTTTATTTTTACACTTAGCCACATTATTTAAATTCCGGAAGTATGGTTGATGAAATATTGTAAAATGTTTACATTTGCCAGTATTAAGAACAAAGCTTTTAAGAATTATGATATGTAAATATAATTGACTACAATATGATAGTATAATCTCTTGCCACAAAATTTTACTACCATAATTATCTGTGTGGTAAATCTTACAAAATGAAATTCTGAATATCAAGTCGTTCAATGTTAGTGATAGTATATATTAGCCAATTTTTCAAAAGCACTTGTAAGGAAAGTACAAAGGCGTATTTTTTTTATTCTAATATATATTTTGATTAAAATATTCATCGGAATCGGTGAAATCTTTTCAAAACCAAAAATACGTTACATGATAAGTAGCTTCAGTTTAAATACCGGTACCGAGGACTTACCCGAAATATTCCAATCTACAAATTGGCACAGAAAATTTCTTCTTCGCACTAGTGCGTACAAAATCTTACTCCATAATTCGAGCTATTACATTATATTAAAAGGTAGTAGCTACAATCATAGAACATTAGAACGTAACAGGAAACTTCATTTATAGGGTAAAATTATATTATGTAGGTCGACAGAAAAGTGTAATGTACAATACGTGCGGAAACTTGTTATTAAACTCTGGCCTGAGTAGAAGAGTACTAATTTTTGTCTGAGATAAACGACAAGGGCTCTAATTTCTGATTTATATAATGGGTCAAAATATTAAATATCGATCATAATTAAAGAGGTCTTCTTGGACGAGCGAGTTGTTTTCTAGTTTGCTTTTGTAGATATTTACACAAACCAACAATAATCCAAGGAATGCTTCACTCCAACGTTCGTGGTAGGATCATGGAATTATTATAATTTTGAATAGCAGTTCCACAATTCGAAGGTGGTAAGAGTTTGTTTGTCATTACTTCCTCATTTGTTTAAATAGAAAGTAATCGGAGGAAATATGGTGAATGAAGCCATATCGCATATCTATCTACATCAATATTTCACATTTGAAATCCCAAAGGACAGTTACCTTAACCTTATTGGTCGAAAACAAGGTTTTTGCTCTCTAAGGACCACATTTTTATTCTTAATCCGATCGTGCTTTTCACCAGCATTCAGAAATTCAACAGATGACATCAAAAACCATGGCGAAAACAAGAAAATCCCCTTAGCGGGGAGGGGGGGTTGCCAGTCTGTGAAATGTGTAATATTTTTCTTTGATGAAGAAACATGAATAGCTTCCTTGTAGAAATCACGCGCTTCTCTTATTTCGCTTTAATTTTATAAAACATCTTTACAGTAACAAAATCTTCTGAAACCGTTGTCTCACTCAATGTAGAAAATTTAATTTTTTCAATCCCTCATCTTCCTCTCCTTTATCCATACCAAAGATATTTTTTTATACTAAGTGAAAGAAATATAAATATGTTAAGGATAAACGAGTGATCGTGAAGATATCTTGCAGATCCAACTTTGAATGTACAGTTCCAAATTCATAAAAAGAGGCAATTATTAACTTAACTGAGTTGATTCCTGAGAATACAGCGAATGTTATAAAATTACGACGTTTTTGTAGCTCATGAACAAGCGAATTTAACGCGTATAAACTGAACAATCTTAAAACCGGTTCTGATAGATTTATTTTCAGTGAAATCGGATCTCATTATTTTCATCGATTTGAGAGTTTTGTGGTATTTCCATATCCACTCCTTAAAGCTTTAAATATATTCGTTGCTGATATTTATTGTCAACTTTTGTAAGGTAAGAATCGTACGCAGATAATATAATTATGATTTATATGATTAATGATAGTATATATTTCTTATAAATTTATATATTGCTACAAAAAGAAATTCCAAGAGAATAAAAATCGAAGTAATTATTCTAAATATAGAAGGAAATTAAATTTTTGGCAAAAATATTGATGCTGATTATGATAAAGTTGTAAAAGTATTTTGTGAACATATACATACAGAAATGTACGGAAAAGTGGAGTACATAGGAACTACTTATTTGATAAGGATCAAAATATCGACAGAAAATATCACTAAGCAGAATCTAGTATTTCAGCACTCTGTACATCATAAAATACGTATTTCCGAATTTGTATAGAACACCCTGTACATCGAGTACATAGTTTAAAATTGTTGAAATAACCAACAAACATATAATTTCATAAAAAACTAATTTTAAAACAGAAGGAACCTAAAATTAAGAACATTTATATCTGAATATTGATGTTATTGATTAAAATCACATGCTTTTCAACACTATGTACATCAAAAATGGCAAAATCTCGAAGACCACGTAAAAAGCTTCCTATATATTGAATATAATATTAAAAATTTTATATGTTAATCAAGACATAGAAATTTTTATCAAAAATTAAAATATAGACAGATTTTTTTGTTACTTACCTAACGTGATTCGACTAGCAAACATAGAATTATAAACCGCGTTCACGAACCATTGGGTTATGGAAGCTATTTTACGTTTGGCTAAATGCAATGAATGATATATTTTAAAAAATAGAACATTGTGTTCAAAATCAAAATAAAAGTAAATTTGATCACTTGGACCATATATTATCATTGAAAGGCAAGAAAGTATAAGAAATTTCAAGCTATTGGGTTAAAGACGAATTGGTTTTGACTAGGAAATAATTTCTAAACAAGGAGACAAACAAATTAACTAACAGAGGAATTAACACATAAAGCATGGAAAAAGCAATAATCAGTGGCACCGGAATTACCGATTACAATGTCATGTTTTATCTAGGATAGAGAATATTAATTAAAAGCAGACATAACAGAAAAATCATCTCAAAAAACGTGAAGATTTTTACATATAACTGATTTGTTTTCATATTAGGATTAGGAAATATTAAATACACTGTATATATGCGCGGCTTTATCATATTCATATATACGAGAGCAATCTTGCAATTGATTTTGTGAGGGGAATAATAATTTGTCACAAAATACTTTTAAAACTATTCTATTGAGTATATTAAGAGTTGATAACAAATTCTTATATGTATATCTCTTGGGTATTAAATGTCCAAATACCAGTTTAAATAAACATTTTCACTAATCAAGTTACAGATTTCGGTTAGGATGTATATCATTAAATATATGACTTTCTTGTTAACTTTCACGCATAACATCATATCCTAATACATAAAAATTTCGTTCTTTCTTAGATAAACCATCTAAGTATTCCAACTGTCACTAAACTCCAATACATTCTTAATCTATCGCACGTCAATTTTGTTATTGTTATCGGCAATGTTGGCATTATATTTAGAGAACATTACATATAAAATGTTAAAACATTATTTAAAACAAAACAAATATCAAAGTTACCTATTCGAAAAAACAAAGTTCATTATAATCCCAGAAAAACGAAAGACTTGCCTACCATGCAGATACGACCAGTAAATCGGCCATATTACAAAACCCTTACAAAGCATTATTTATAAAAATCACAAATTGTTTCCGGAACAACCAATTCATAAATAAAGCTCACTCTGTATTACTAGTCATTGATGCTAACCAAAACTCGAAATATAAATTCTCTCTGGATAAGCACATTATTAACAAAACATATTTTTAAATGGAATTTGAGAAGATTTATTAGATTATTGACCGTTCAGTGGGTATATAGAAAATGAGATTGTGAAAGAAGTGTATATTTTCTTTAAAGATATTCAGATAGTTTTCAACTAATCTAATTAAGTAAAAGACGGTAGTAAGTAAAAATAATTAATATAAATTTGAGTTGGAATTTACCTATTTACTTTTACTTTGAGGAATTTATTCATGGTATTTCCGATGAAATGAAATGAATGAAATGTGCACGTCCAATATTTTATAAGAGTAGCATTAATTGAGAATAAACAAGGTAACATCAAATTCCAAAGTTTTGGTTTTGGCTAGTATCGTTTACTTCATGACTGGAAACATTTCTGTGAAGCTTTTTTCGATATGGATTCCCTATAGTTCTCAATTTGAGGAATAGCAAATAAATTAGGTAAATGTGAACAGACAATTAAGAGATTTTTAGTGGTCACGAACACGCAATGTCATGCAGCTCATGCAGAAATCAACATTTGGCCTATTTTTAAGTTCGAGCTTGTCCACTTTTTCCACACTTTCAAATATTTTTGAGGTCGAAGTGCGCGGTCTTTGAATAACTGATTTCCACTTTTAAACCTATCACATTACTGGTATACAGTCTTCAAAGTTATTAAATTGCCATCGTGAGCAGGTTTTAACATTCATGAGCTTTCTTGGCATTTCTTTCAATTAAATAAATTTTGTTCTCCTTACTCATAACAAGCACGAGTAGTAGCAGACTAACCAGCCGGGTGGAGTTTAAACTTGTCGTAAGTATTTAATAGATCCCATACAAATGAACTATGTGAACAAAACACAAAATCTTTAGAATGTAATGTGAAAGCTGAACAAAAGTAAACAATAAATGGATAAAAGGAAGCTGTGTTCAACACTACAAACCCAAAAAAAATTACGTTACAAGTGGTTAATGATTATCTTCCAATTTGGCGAATTTACACTAAATCTCAAATTAATTACTTCCACTCTCAATAATTGCAGTATCAGTCATATTCATTAAACTATATAGAGAAAATAAAAAAGTATAAGTTGAAAAAATTATGCAATTCTGTTATGAAATATGGTATGCATCATAACCTACTCAAACTAGGAATATTATATTTGCTTTTAGTTTAATCAAGTTGCATTACATAACATCTGCCGTTAGGAGAGTATTAAATTTACGGATATAATGAACATAATCTTTAGGTTAAATCATATTGAATAACACGCATATCTACCGGAACCACAGGATTATAAGGTATTAAAATAATGTTTATAAGATTTGAGTAGAAATATGAGAATATATCAAAAGATCATTAGTTGTGTAAGTAGGATGGGATATGGAGACAAATTTTGTTTCTATAACAAGATAATGATGCTTGAGAATTACTTAAACAACAACAAAGTTAATTTATCAATACAAACTTGAACCCCTCTCACTTATTTTCTTGTTTTGAATACAATTAATGGTATTGAATCTTCAATTCCAGTCGGTAGTCATTTCTTCGAAAGATAGTAATTCTAAACCTCTCATAGTTACACCTACTTGGAATCTCAAGATAAAACCCAAATAACATGAAGTAGCTTCACTTCAACTGAATCAATCAACAATTATAAGAAATCATTATTTTCCTTGATAACTCACCACTCAATAAGTCGTGTGACTGATACACAGATGGCGCTGACATTGTCAAATCCGTACGACGTTTATGAAGTACCAACTTTCAAAAGACTATGTGTAAAATTTCATGACATTTCGATTAGTCAGAAAAAAGTGACAGTCATTATTTCGTGTGTTAATTTATCATTGCTTATTGATTAAAAAAATATGGTACCAGCTTAACAATGGCTTCAAAAGTGTTATCCGGATTCTGCTCTATCGAAAAGAACCAATGATTTGCTGATTTTAAACGTGGCCGTATATACGCCGATGATGGTGAACATTCTGATCGTCCAATTGAGTTGGTTACTCCAGAAAACATCAAAATAGTCCACAAATTGGTTATATCTTACTGTAAATTGAAATTGCGTGAGATATCTGAGGTCGTAAAGATATCAGAAGGCAGTGTGTTTACAATTATGCATGAACATTTGACCATAAAAAATTTAAAATCGATTTTTGCCAACACAATTTGTTTTTTTAGTCACACGACTTATTAAGTGATGTAGTAAGACGTCTTGATTTTAGGTCTCTAGATAGGAAATTAGTTTTAAAAATATATTGATACACATTTTAATAATTATCGAAATAGGTCGAAACGCCAATTTTTATTGTCGTATTGCTATTCTAAATTCCATACGACGAACTTCCAAACAATCAAAATGAAATGATTATTTCTGTCGTTACTTGATAGAAATCCGAATTCGTTAAGTGTGCTCGAATTAATTGAAATTCCCAGTTATAAATTACTTCTGTAAGTAAATGTTATTTCTAGGAGTAGTACTCTATAATGTAATAAGACACTAGCACTGTTAGCAGAGCAATATGAGCAGACAGAAAAACAAGAAGTGGAAAATTAAGTAACATATTACGAAATTTTCTGCTATGCAAACTTTCAAGAAATTGACTCTTCTGCTTTAGAGCCAGCAGAGCAATGCAAGTTAAATATGCGAAATTTTTATATAATGAAAGTAGTATACTTCCATAATCAAATCCTATTCAAATACTCCGTTGTTCAGTGATAGGAAACAGTTTTTCTCAACAAAAATTATATATGTGCTGTACTTCATTATTGTTCTATTTTTTTATTCTTATTTCAGTTTTCCAATCTTTAATTTTTATTCCCTTATTTTTCAATATTCCTCAACAGTTTTTTCACGATTTTCTTCTGTACAGTTTACCAAATATAGTTATATCTGATTATTTATAGATAAATTCTATATTTTATCTTTACCTACATCGAGACTTGGAAAATTGTTATTTTCTTTTTCTCCGCACATATGAACAATAAATCGATAAGAGAGTTGCTATTTGTCGTAAACAACAGCAAAATCTACTGGACACATCGATATATCAACGTTACTATTAACATAGCGACCTCCCACATTTATCTATTGATTGAAATACCCCGTACATTACCTTTCACAAAATGCCTCCCAACGAGCAACCTGGCCCTTCAATATTAATACTAATGGTTGCTATTGTCTTATTTTAAAGATGGGAGCAGTCTTTGTTATTCTGATAAACTTATAGGCTAAGGAGTGTTTTGTTTTTGTTTATCTTAATCAATTTCATGATGGTCGATCACTTTCTTTCATCTTTCGAGAAATATACCTACGTAGAATTTCACCCATGAGACGCAGAGACAAGATAAAATCAATTACGCTCCATACAATTAATCCATTCGATTAATCATTATTAGAATAATTACAGTTCTACTGTATTTGATAAACTGAATGTATGTTCGTTTTCGAAAATATGTTTTTGAAAAACAATCTATAGAGAACAGAAGCGCCAAGCATGACATAAAGATGGCGGTGGTTTCTTGAATAATACCACTGTATTAGAAAGTACATAATAGTACATGTTTCAAGTTTGGAGAAGCCACTTGTTTAGTATTTGATTGGCAGTTATGAATAGTGAACGATTTCAGTGCATTTGTGAACATGGAAAAAATTGATCATCGTTATGTGATATAATACTTTGATTTGAGAGGCATTAGCCCAACCAATATAAAAGCTAAACTAGATTCTACTCTGGGTGAGACTTCTCCTTCGTTAAAAACAAATATTGGGTATCAGAGTTTAAACGAAGCTGTACGACCTGCGAAGACCAGCATCGCAGTGGTCGACCAAATGAGGTGACGACTCCAGAAATGATCCACACAGCGGTACTGGATGACCGTCGACTGAGAGTTCGAGAGCTAGTAGACATAATAGGCATTTCAAAAAATGCGGTACATCGCATATTAACTGAAAATTGCGACATGAGAAAGCTGTTCGCAAGATGGGTGCCGCGTTTGCGCCGTGAAGATGTTTCACAGAAATAAAACCGCATTTTTGTGCCATTTTATAATGTATAAAACGTAGGTCCATCACTTTACACCAGAAACAAAACAGCAATCAAAACAATGGACTGAAAAGGGAGAACCAGATCCAAAGAAGGCAAATACCGTTCCAGCTACAGGCAAAGTCATTTCGTCGGTTTTTTGGGATGCGGTGGGATAATTTTCATTGACTATCTTGAAAAAGGGAAAACTATTAACGGCGGGTATCATGTGAACTTATTGCAATATTTAAACGAAGAAATCAAGCATAAACTAAGAAGAAAGTGTTATTTCATCAAGACAATGGACCAGCTCACACATACGTTATTGCAATAGCCAAAATTGAATAATTAAAGTTTGACTTGCTACATTCTAAAGATTTACCAACAATGAAGAGTTGATGTCGGCAGTTTATGTCTATTTTTAGAAGTTTGACGGTACTTACTATAAAAAGGGTATAAAATTTATTGAACATCGCTGGGAAAAGTGTGTGGAGCTAAAAGGAGATTACGTTAAAAAATAAATATGTTTTTCTCCAAAATTTATGGGTTTTCTTTGTTGAGCCAGGTATTTCTGGGACCATCCTCGTACTTGCAGAAGGTTTAACCAAAGACATGGAAGAAAAATTTACGTTTAACAGTATACAGTTTCAAGTAAATATAAAGTTTTAATAGATATAGCCTCCTAAAGTACAGTTATCAACCTGAAACCATTATTAGTCTTTTGAAGGTTATGTTATATTAACAGTGGTATGATCCTCACTCAATTAAACGCATTCTGATATAATGTTTCTCTTACCATAATGAGCGACTGGAGCACCAGCCTAGAGCACCACCTAGCTTCAAATAAATACTTGATTTTATGTTATTTACTCTCTTCATGGCACGAAAATTGTACTATATAAAAGATGAGGAATATTGTGTTGATGGAATTATAACTTAGTCAAGCTACAAGATAGAAGCAGATAGAAGCATTTTTCCATATCGCTAGTCAGTAATAACAGCTCGCCAAACAGTGTAATAATAAGTAGACATAGATGCCAACGAGAAATAACAGACGAGTAATTAGTTGATGGGCACGACAGATATAAGAGAAAACTTAAAGATACAAGTTTAGAAGAGGAGCAACGAGACTTTAGGTCAATTAGAATAACCTACAGATCGCCAGAAAAATAATAGATTAGTAGCAATGTGGAAGAACTTATGGGTAAGCTAAATGAAATGAAAATACAGATAAAACAAAAGGTTCGAAGAGAATTGGAAACACACGGCGATAATCTGATGGAGAAGGTAGTGAAACTAAGAGAAGAAATGAAAGAGTTTAAAGAAAATAGAAAGAAAAAGACTAGGACAATGAAAAAACTTTATGAAAATGTAAAGAAATTGAAAATTGTACTGTAACACATAGACAAGAAGCAAATAAAGCATGATATACTGCAAAATCCGAAGATACATGGGGTTTAAATTATTTATTGAGAATTAAATGGGAGTCGTAGTGGCAGTAAAAGAAGCACATAAAATTAGTGATAGTATAATAGTAGCAGAAATAAACGGACTATCAAAAACTGCGACAACATTAGATTTAAGGTCAAAGAGATAAAAGGGGCTATAGGTATATCAAAAGAACGCATATGCCATATAGTATACTGACTGAAAAATTATGAACAGTAGATTTCAACGGGCAAATGTGTTAGAAAAAGGCAAAGTCAATTTCATCGGCTGGAAAAGTTATGGCTACTGTTTTTTTGGGATAGTCAAACTTAGAAAAAGACTATTTTGGAATATAGAAATGATTATGGAAATGAAATGTCTTGTTTCTTTGTTGGAAACTTTTAAGATAATCTTTGGGTGTATCAGAAAAGTACTGTTAGCTGTGTATCTGAAGTGTTGGAATTATCACTTGTATTGAAGATTAAATTAAACATGTTCAACTATCAGCAAGTCTAATCGGAAAGATATCATCATTTTGGTTACCGTTTTGTTCATGACCTTGTTTGATGTCTATTCACATTGGACCGAAGTTTTTAATAATTGGTATTTTAAATGTATCGTTATAGATTCTTTGAAAAAAATCCCACTCACACATCTTAATCATTATTTAAATTGCATTATTAATAATACATTGGACGTTTTATGACACCCTATTCATAAATCAAAATTTAAAAAAAAAATTGTATGGTCATCTTAACATAATCCTTCTACACTCTAGAAGGATACATATACATAACGATAACCGTGAGTTAATTAGATTTAACGCTCGTTGACTCCACTGAAGTAATAAGTTATGACGTTTCAATGTATAACTTCACTGCTATTATTACTAACAACTTCTTCGTATTGAAAACATTGTCGTCCGGAACAAATTTTTCAAAGGTCTACATTGGTCAGCATTTTTAAATAAGATTTCTTTCATTTTCAACTGTTCATTTATAAAAAAGAAGCTTTCGAAAGTGTTTACCTATTACAGAGGTTCCCAAACTTTTTTGTTTCATAGTTGTTGTTTAACAATGTAGGTGTTCGCAATTTAAATGGAAATTGTTGGTCTAAAAAAATAATGGTTTTGAGTTGTAATATATAATATGTAACAACAATAAAAATATTTTTGTTAAACAATGTTGCTTCTTGAAATAAAAATAGTATATTTGGCACCTTGTGCAAGGTTCATTACAAAAAATGTTTACGAAAATCGGAAAAAATTCTGCTATTAAAGGAAGAAGAAGTTAGCTCAACATCTAAAGAAAAAATAGCGCAATTAAACCTTTTCGTAATCCATAACGAAGAACTGATGACAATATAAATAAATGTGCAGATAAAAACCCTGTTACTGTTTAATTTATTATTTGATGTTTTATTTACAATATCTTGGAAAGGTTATACGTGGGTTGCCTGGCAAGTTTGGGATCTAATAATGGAGCAAGACATTTTTTTCCATAATCATTCTTATTTTTCAACATACTCTCTTTTGAAGCTTATACAATTAATAATTCTAAATAACAGTTTTTTTCTGACGTTTTTCTCAAAATCGACGTTTAATTGCAGTAGATTTATGGAGGCAGAGATTAAATTTTATATATTCATCTTATTGGAATCAGCATATAAAATATTTTTCTAATCCCGGATTTTAGACTATAAGTACTTATTTTGAAGGACCACACACTATAGTTGAAACTTTATGGAATTAAACAGTATTTCATCCGTTTATTTATAATAACAAAACTTTATATCATATAAATATCTTGAATAGAATTATAACATGAGAGTATGGAATATTAACAAGTCTCTTAAATATTTGGTGCCTATTTTGATTTATATGGCCACGTCTATATTTTTTTAAAGAAGACTCTCCGCAAGCCTCGATCGATTAACTCGAGAAATGTAAGGCGGTTGCCGCCAAAGTAGTTTTTATGATGTCTGATGTTTTCTCGAAATGTTTGTTTACATTTTTATTTTTAAATCTTTTTATTTTTAAATTTTTTATCTTGCAGCAAGAAATATTGAATTGGATTTCTTTTGATTAAATAATGTTAGAAGAGACTAAACTTATTGAATTATCAATGCAATCTGTTTATGGCAGATTCACACTCGCACGCGAATCAAGGCGTGATTAGCAGCGGGAATTGCGAATAAGATTGCGAACAGTCTACACTCGCAGGCTCGCGCCGAGCTCAAGCCGCATCCTCATTCAAGATTCGTGATGTTTCAATCCACTTTTATAATCTTTCAAATTAGCATCCCACAATACCTACTAGCATGAAAACATTCAATAAGTGATTCTAATTCGTTATTCCACATGCAAAATCGTTGTGTCGAAAACACAACTTTCCATGGCAATTGCTACTGAGCAACTGAGCAGCCCGCGAATGTGGAGTCTTGTCGTGTTCTCGCGTGCTTCGCGCCTGCGAGCTCTTTATCGCGAGACAAAGATCGAAAATTTTCAGAGGACGATCCGCGAGAATATGCGAATCGGATTCACAGTCATGCTTCGGTATCACCCATCTAGTACGTTTCTCTAAAAAACCACTTTAATCGTTTATATTAGTCTAAATAATCTATTCGGCTTCTTGACTTTGAATAGGATATACTTTTGAAATAACATACCCAAATAATCTATTCAATTCTAGTTTTACTCGTCATGGAAATCATCAAAGGATAAGTTTAATAATAGTTGATGAATTTTATTTGAATTTTGTCCCTCTTAATATGTTATTTCATCCTTCTAGACGGACGTCCGTGCTTTGCTGATGTACTGAAGATAATTATCTGTTCGTTATTGCATTTGATCTGATTCTAAATGCTGTCAGACAACATGAAAAGATGCGAGATATCATTAAAGTCGAAAAATATTAGAAACAACTTTATATGTGAAATGAATCATTAACATGGTTAACATTTATTCAAGAAAGGTTTTGTTCTACGTGAAATTCTCTTATTAAAAACAAATATCTTGAATTGTAATTTGTTATGTGTTGTGTTGTCCGTAAATATTCTGATCCTGAATCAGGATCCTTTGTGGATCCTGATTCAGGATCGTTTCCTCCGCAACGCATTAATTGAAGGGTTTTTTTATCAATACTTTTGTCAAACCTTATTTGCTTTTTCTAATTTTTCGGATAATGATGAAGTGGCCCAGTATTACAGAGCACACTATATTTAGACAAAATAATTTTATTTATTTTAATAGCAGATCGCTTCTACCACTGGTTATATTTGTGTTAATATGTTAATGTCGTTTAAATATTTTTTTTAAAAGATTTTGGATATTACGAAGTTTGTTCTATAGTGTTATTAAGGTTTATTGTCTTGTCTTGATTGTCAAAATTTTGGGCAGTCAGTTATTAGGTGTTTTACAGTTAGTTGTGTCATATAATTCACATTATGGGGGTTCATTTTTGGCAATTAAATAACTATGGGTGAGATAAGTGTGGCCTATTCGTAACCTAGTTATTTTAACTAGGAGTTATCTTTCCCTGATTGACTTCGATCTATTTCGATGATTGCCACAGTTTTTGCACTTTTGGTTTAAGTAGTGATTTTATACTGTTGCACAGTACCGTTTGCAATTGACTGGCCGTTTCAATAATCAAACTAATCAATACTTGTCGATCATTGTGATCGGCTTATTCGTTTCCTCGTAGGCTAGTATAAGGGGGAACCCAGAGTATTTCCACACAATAGGGTACTTGCATTTTTTAAAAAGTTCGCAAAAATTTCAAATTTTCAACTACATAAGAAAACGATTCTCATTGGTTTTCAGTTATGACGTCATAGGTTTAAAAAACATTGAGTAGTTGTCATCTTGATAATCACGAGGTTATCGTTGTCGGCAACGTAGCGTGTGGTATTATAATACAATTCTTATTTATTAGTTACGCATGAATAAAAATTTTTTCTATATATAAGAATACTAGGTTTTATAGATGATTCAAGATATGATATTTTATATGAAATCACTGTAACTAGGTATATTCATACATTTTGTACGGAACTGAAGCCTAAATATGGTGACTTCTTTAATACATTGTCATGCTGGAAATATCAAGGACAGAACTTTCTTCGCAAGAAAGATGAATACAGTTAAGACAATAATTGAGAGTAAAATCGAGGGTAGAAGGGGTCAGGACAGTGGAGAATATTGAAAAAATGTAAGAGACTGTACTGACTTTAATTCATAGATACTAATAGATTTTGTTTTATATCAATATTGATAGAGTTTCTTTGACATACTCGATTTACATCTGAGAAATTAGAATGTAGATTTCAGATATATGTTTGAAAATCAATATGTTTTCTTACGTTCTGTGTGTCTGTATCAATTACAATCGATTTCAATCTTGACAGGCTTAAATTACCACTTTATCAATGAACAATTTATACATAAAACTGAATTCAGGTTATTCCTGGACCAAGTTGAATTTTAATAGGTATAACATCACTCAGTAAATCGTGTGACTAACTAAAAAAAAAACACATTTTTTGCAAAAAATCGATTTTATATATTTATTTATTGTTCTTGAAGAAGGATTAACCATTAACTATCGACTTGTGAATCGGTGCATTATCTTAATGAAACATTGGTTTTTTCTCTCTTCTCCCTTCCTTTTGGAGATATTCGATGACCAATATACCATACGCATCCCAATATACTGAAACTATAACTTCCCAGCTGACTGTAGTGCCTTTGGACGAATTGGACGTGGTTCACCGGCTGCAGTTCACTCAGATCATGATCGATTCCGGAGTGGAGTGATGCATTCATGTTTAATCCATTGTCATATATCGACTCAAAAAATCTGATTTATTACATGTAAACATGGCCAAACACTGCTCTGAATAATCACACGTTGTTGTTTCTAATTAACAGTGAGTAAATGCGACACTCAAAAACTCTTTTTCATGGTCAAATGTTTATGCATAATTGCAAACGCATTGCCTTCTGATATCTTTACGGCCTCAGCTATCTCACGCAATTTTCAATTTACGATTAGATATAACCAATTTGTGGACTTTTTTTATGCTTTCTGGAGTAACCACCTATATTGTCTGTACGATCATGTTCAAATTCATTAAACCAATAACAAATGATTTTATTCGATGCAACATAGTCCGGATAACACTTTTGAAGCCTTAGCTGAGCTTGTACAGTATTTTTTTAATAATTTTAATTTTTTTAATTAAAGAAGCAATGATACATTAACACACGAAATTATTTTGAATCCATTATTTGAAAACAACAAAAGTAGCTTCACTTAATGGCTGTCACTTGTATCTGACTAATTGAAATGTCATGAAATTTCACACATAGTCTTTTGAAAGTTGGTACTTCATAAACGTCATATTGATTTGACAATGGTAGCGCCATTTCTGTGTCATTCACACGACTTATTGAGTGATGTTATATACTGTTAATCTCTGCAATGTTTCATGAAAGTGTATTCGGCTGTTTTGTACACATAACAGATAACCTCAAGATTATAACCTTTCAAAAATTTATATATATAGTATATAAGTATTTGTTACTTTGAATTTAACAATTTTTATGAAATTTGCACGAAATACAAATTCCTTTGATTATATCGAGATCTTTAAGATCCGAAGTCTCTTCCGTATTGTCGTGTCAATGTTGTCGTTTTCCAAGTATCAAGGTGCTATAAAGGGTGACAAGCATTAAAAAGCTTTGCATAACAAATCGAATGAATATTAAATAGGAGAGGGGACAAGGACTAAACGCTGCGATGATAAAGCTCTATTTAGATTTCGGGCAGCTGTCTTCTCTGTCAGCAATGACTGGAATTTGTAGGGTAGCGAGAAATTCCCGGTTTTAAGAGCGTGTCAAAATAGTTTCTGATGGATTTCTGCGGGGTTGAAATAATAAACTCACCAAGACTGTAGTTACATATATATATATATATATATATATATATATATATATATATATATATATATATATATATATATATATAGTCATAATTGTTGAAACCATATTTCAACACAATGAACTTAATACCATTCACATTTTGAAAATTTGATTTAATGAAATCATTCATTACTATAAAATTATTGTAGATTTATTTAAATCACCTGTAAGTCACTTGTATTTTAATTCTATCTATAATTAGAGAGAATTATATGAATGAATGGTTATTTATACTATTAGAGATGAGTAACATTTCGTAATCGACTTTGCGCCCGCGTGATAGCGATTCTTCGATTTTTATTAATTCGATGGATTTGATCGGTTTCTATAGCATCACAAACATTGTTTCAGAAACAAAAAAATGGGATAACATAATGGAAAGTGTTTAAACCAACCTGTCTGGTGTAACTCTATTTCTTCAATTCAAAGTAAAATTATAAAATTTCTGACCTTTGAGGATTATACTGGACACTCCCTTAGAAGAATGTCAGCCACTATTAGTGAATACTGGAATTGATATCTATATAAAATTTTATACTATATAACGAAGATAGAAGTATCCTGCACTACTTGAATGAAACAACAAACTTATGGAAAAATTATGGAGTCAGAACATTTTATACATATTGAGAAAAAACTAGAAAATTTCAGTTAAAGTTTGCGCTTATTAGGGCTATGAGTACATAAGTTTGTATCTTTTCAAAGGTCAAACATTTATAAACGCGACAGGCAGAACATTATATTTGTAACGAATTAAACCCAATTCATGGTCCGAAATTGCATCAAAACCATTGAGTAGTTTTCAGAATAAAATTTGTAGGCATGACTGTAAGCATTCTTGTATCAAGCTCTATTTATAGGTAGAACAATAAATATCCCAGTGCAGTAAGTGAATATAAACAATTTGAACAAATGGGTGAGTCAAGCAAATGGGCAGATAGCGAAGTAAATAGTGGGGACAATGCATCGATCACAGTTAGATGTGATCAAATTATCGTCAAATTATGCTCTTAATATAAATAAACAAGTGGAAATTTAATGAAAAATGGTAGAACGACAGAAACAATAAGTATAAACTCCACATATTTCCAATAGCTATGTGGAAGGTGAATAAGAGGAATAGATGGTTAAATGCAGTGAATAGTGTATAACCTTGTTCTGTAGCGTGCTAATTCAGAGTAGTGTAAAATTAATAACTATTCTCTGAATATACAAAATTTAAATAAATGTAATAAATATAATTCATTAAAAAAATTAAAGATTATCAATTTTTTAAAATATTTTGTACTCTTGGAGTTTCTTTCTAAAGCAGCATTGTAAACGCAAAAACAGCAAATTTATTTAACAAGCGAGTGCAGCCAATCTGTAATATTAAAAATTACTCGTATTGTAGACGTGGATATGAAATTGTAATATTGACAATTTTTTTTTCTAAATAACAATGTAACAACTAAGTTATAATTAACTAATTATTATTGATTTTTGTATGCTAGACAATCGTCTTAATTATCAACTATTTTAGCAATTTTCATTATTGTTTCACATTTCACTGGTGAAAAAATTATTCTAGTTATTCATGAACATCTTTTATAACAGTATTTTGTAATGCATATCAAATTTCAAAATATTTTTTGAAGACTATTTATTTTTATATGGATCTTACATATTGTTACGACCTAGGCCGTGGAGCAGGTCCTGTCCGGTTATAATAAAATTCTAAAATTCGCGGTGCCTTTGATTTTCGATTTTATTACACCGGTGATTTGTTTACATTGTTTTTTCCAGAGTAAATTTATAGGAAGGTCTTTTTGTTAATTTGTTTATTTTCTAGAATTTTCCAGAAACTCATTTTGTCGTTTTCGTTACGCACCTATCCTATAATATCTAGATAATAAGGCTCTACTAAAATAGTTTAACGATAAAATGAACAAAATATTCACTAAGATATAAAATAGAAATAGATGCTAACGATGATGAAGTTGAAAAAATACATTGTGCACATGTAGAAACAGAAATGTAACGAAAGTTGCTTGTATAGGAACTATTACTTTTTAATAATAACAATAATCTAATAATGAAGCTATTCAAATCTATTCAAATAGACATCTCCACAAAAATTCGCCCGTTATCCATAATGTTGAAATTAAATATTACAATCGATAATAAATATCCCGACTGCCAACAGCACGAGGAGGTTTGTTTGGTAAGCACACCGTTAAAGCATAATCGACGTGTAATCTGTTTGATAAACAGCAATGCCCTCGTGTGCCGCCACTTTGCACTTTGTCTCTCGCCTTTACTGTAATTACGATTGAATCGCATTAGGAAGTCGTAATTGAGCTAAGGGGGATAAACTGAAAGGGAATCTCTTAGGTTTTTATAAAAGAAAAAAGAACAATCCGACTTACACATTTTCATTTTTTGTTGTGATAGTGAGGTTTTAAAATATAAAAAATATGTTTGAATTGAAGTGATAAAATGTGTGACTTTTTATCAATGACAGCTGTGAAAAGAAGTCAAAACTTATCTTCCGTAGTAATAACCCAAGAACAATGATAATTGTTCGAAAAAATTTAGATTTCGTAGGCTAAATGTAGAAAAAATACAGAGCAATAACAATTTATTTGAAGCTGCAATTAACAAAAGAATAATTAAAAAACTTAAGTGAGCTTGAGTGAAGATCCAGACGTGTTAGTTTATATAACTGATTAAGATGTATTTTAATACGCATGCTGTTAATCATTTGATTATGATGTTCTTAGTCAATATTAAAGTAGTGTTCCAATGAGTTGGCATTGCTCTGACCAGTGATTCCTATGAGCTCTTGCTCTGGTACATCACTTTTGGTCAATCGACTAACCGCGGTCGATCTATTGGAGTAATTTTATTCGATTTTGAATCGTATTTCTTCCAATAGGCATATTATCATACCAGTAATCATTTTCGGATTTCCAGTAACGATTTATTATTGGGAATAATCTGTTTGTTTTAATTTTGGGCCCCTTTTTGACATAAATTTTTCAAATAATCTGATGGGGCAAACGTTGTTGTTGCCGTTTTCTATTAAAAATTTGCTGTCAGTACACATTATTGAACCACCTTGGCAAGTCTTGCTGAATACAGGATTATATCCAATACGATTTCTTACAGAACCATCGTTGTTTGATTCGATACCAAAAAAGTCAGTGAAGCAAGCAGCAGTTTTCCCTTTATCAAAATACAACACTTAAGAATGGGTGGATAATAACTTTCATTTCTTTATAATATTTTTCTTCCAACAGCTTACCTGTTAGCATGGTTTCAGCCGTAGTGTTTTTTAAACTCTAAATCATCTTTTCCTCTCATCTTCACATGCCAATCCTTTAAAATCAACGCCAATTCTTCCACCGTTCGATTTTCATCTAATTGATACTTTTTATCGTTGTAAAGTCCATAAATGCTTTACATACAAAATTTTTACTGTAAACGGTATTTTTTTGGTGAGTTTGTTTATATAATTTCATTAATCTTCTCGTGAGTATTACAACCCAATCGTGAGATTTTGAAATATTAAATATTTGAAGTGTCAAATAAATGAATATGGATCCATAGCAACGTGATAAAGTGGAAACAGCTCCTAGGAAAAGAAAAGGATTCTCAGGGTACTACATCATCATAAAGCGAAAATTTCGGACTGAAAATTTAGAAATACTGAGCTTTTGGAAGAAAAAATGAAGAAAAAAAATGGACAAACCCGCAATATTGCGGCTTTGTTAATTTTTTTCTTCATTTCTTCTTCCAAAAGCTATAATAATCAGAGAAAGGTGTGAAATAGTTAGATAGATATGAGGGAAACTAAGGGAATACCTCCAACATGTTTAGAGAATGACCAAGATCATAAATGATAACATCCCTACGGCAAAAAACCCATTAAACACTGAATAAAAAAAGAAAAAGATGGAATTTATGAAGTTTTTATTTATTTTTCGCCATGTTATAGTGAAGATATATATAAACTTATATTGAAAGTGTTAATACTTGATGTTTTTGAATTCATTTTGGAATGTGCTTTTTGTTCAGTACTTAAAAAGAGAAAAAAAGTCGTTTTGATGATGTCCACTTCAAAGCTTCTCCTCTCAAAATTTCTCATATCAAACTTCACTACTTCAACATCACTACGCCCAAAAACTATATTACTAATAAAGGAGTGTTACTCATTTGACACACTTCTCCAGTTTCGATATTAACAAATTGGTCGGGGAAGATACAATCGACTTTTCAGTGATTTATCTTCAGTAATGGCAGTACAAGCAATATGATATCAGATCAACGTCATACTGAGTTTGTATAGTCAGTTATATACATTTCCATCGGGGTGCCTGATAAAACGACAAAATGAATGATGACCGTATCTGTCCTAAAAATGTTTTTAAAATTGTTCTTGTCACAAATTGAGAAGATATGTTTTATTCGAGCTTATTTGAGGCCCGTAGGTATTTATATAATTTTTATAACAAAAAATATTGGAAATTAATCCTATATCTTAAACTTTGATTCTTAATCTAAAATAATAAAGTTGATTAGCAATATTTTAGATAAACCATACCAAAAATTGGTCATCACATACTGTAAGTTATTGAATCGCAAACTATTTTATAAATTATTTATGCGTAATAAAATGGGGAAAAATGGTGAAGGTAATTCAACAGATTTTAAAATTGATAATTTCAGATAAAGATAAATTATTTTATACTGATTATTAGCCAAAAATATCTTTAACGAACTAAATAGAAATTTTCTGCTCAAAATAAGATTTAGCCAAATACAAAGATTATGATCCTTTTCTTTTATACCTGCTTCACTTCCAGTATTTTTAAAGTCAGGAACATTTGTTCTTGATAGTCCTAGATTTAGTATTAGTTTCGTGAGGTTAAATTTCCTTCGTTTTATAGTATTCGCAAGCAGACGTAACTTCTAATATTTTTTATTTCGTATATGATGAATAGATAAAAGTAAGCACACACAAATAAGCGACAGAGTAGAATTAGAAAATGATGTACTAATGGTACGCGAAATCACAGTTTTCTTTCTCATTAATATTAAAGTCATAAATAGAAATAACAGCAAAAATCTTTCATTAGTCTATCTGAACTTCCAAATGATACAAAAACCTAGTTGTTTATAATGGAAGAATTTCAAATAGATTTAATTTTTAGATGAAAAAACTTCTTGCAAAAATGAGTTTTACAGAATAAATTACAAACTAAGCGTCTAAAATTGCATGCGCAAATATATTTCCCAACTTATATTAACAAGTGTTGACAGTAAAAGTGACAGTGTTTGTTTTAAAATAGACAAATTGTATTTTACATAATTTTTTATTCTACGGAGGTACGTGATTTTTAACATTGCTAGTTTGGATTCTGCTCACAAGTATTGACAATAATGTATGTTGGCGTTTATCACAGTTCTCACAGAAGAGATCAATATAACTATGTCTATGGTATAAAATGTATAATTTCAACATAAAGCGTCATTACCAATTTAGAATCTTAGGATCCGTTGGTGATGATCATACCAAAGACACTACATCAACACTCACAATTATATTTTCTGACTCGCAGCAAGACGATAACTGGTGTGGTGTTGTTAGTGTTTAGTAGACAGCATTATTAATAGGAATTATTCAATTAAACACACACTTTTCTATTTCGCCTTTCTTTCTCATTATCATTTTTATATCTTTTTTTTTCATATTTTCTTCATTGTTTATTATCTTTACAATTTCCTTTCGTTATCACCCATATTTTTGATATATCCTTATATCATTTTACATTTACAAAAGCGTTTATAAATCAAATAATTATAAAAATGAGATAAGAGGATATACGGAAAATATATGAACAAAATGATAATAATCGATGTTAAATTTGATCTTATGAAAATACTAAATTAGAAAAATTTAAACTGTAAATTTAGAACTGCTAAATTAATATATTAGTATTGTGTCTACAACAGAACCATTTGACATGTATTTTCGGTAGGTGGGTGGTCTGTTGATGTTATTGATGTCACAGTAGAAATTCATATATTTTTAGTTGTGGCTTAGACTCACCTAAAAAATACGAGACAATTACGAAGCGTTATAATAATCAACATCAATACAAATCCACTATATTTGTAAAATTGAGAAGAAAAACAGGGAATAGCGCTTTGTTTCAAGTATGAAATTAAATTATCTGAGTTATAACATTGTTCTTTATTATCGCTCGTGATTTCAGAGCAAATTGTTTTAAGTCAATTAATGTATCAATTCCGAACTCACTTTTCCTACAGCACCTTAACACGATATAACGTGATAATTGGAAATTTCAACTAGAAGACTAGTGTAATAGAAGTCGGTTTAGCTTTATGACTAGTGAACTGATTTGCCACAATATAAATTTCAAGACGGAAGTGTAAAAGGGCATATTCCCGTGGAACTTCCGGTTTGTATACCCGTCTCTTGTGATTTATAGTAATTTGATACAACGAAAGGGCGCGAATTCAAGGACTTAGAGGACATTTGTTTTCATCACGAAAAGG
This sequence comes from Diorhabda sublineata, assembly GCF_026230105.1. Lineage (NCBI taxonomy): Eukaryota > Metazoa > Arthropoda > Insecta > Coleoptera > Chrysomelidae > Diorhabda > Diorhabda sublineata. The sequence goes on from NC_079482.1 coordinate 8,882,016, forward strand.
AGTACGATCGAAAAAGTAAATGCTTTCGACACATCTCGTGAAAAAATAAAAGATGCCGTAATACTTATAGATGAGTCACTAGAGACGTTCTTTTGTTTTCAGGAACTAAATTTGTTTTGTTTTTCAACTTGAAGTTGTGCAACAATATTAAATTTGTGAGTGCTATTATTGTCTCATTCCGGAATGTGATCATAAATAATTTGGAGAAAAATTAACAAAGAGGATGAATGAAGAAGCCAAAGTATAGGCAGGCTAATTTAAAGATTAGCTCATTTAAGTTTAAGACATTTTATAAATATCACTATTATTTTTGGAAGATGTACCTCAAATCAGTAATGTTTCTCCAAATTTGATGATCCCAATTTCCAATTTGATATTATAATGATTGCCTTTTGGCAATATAAATCTAAAGATCAACACAATTTTTATGAAAAATGTGTTTCATTTACAGCAAAAAAATGATAATGGTGACTTATTATCATTATTTTGATATTGTTTCAAAATAAGAAAAAATTCAACAAATATTTGAATTTATGATTATAAAGTCTCTCTCTCCCTCAACATATTTAGGCCTGTAATATAATAAATATACTTCTAATTCTGCTGACTAATATTATAAAGGGAGTGACTAGATGCTAATGTACGTTTGAAGAGTCTTCAGATCTTCCAATCTTGCTCCATCCAATAGTAACAGTATATTTTTTTAAGGCAGTAATTAGTAACACTCGTGACGTTTTCGTAAGTTCTCCTAAGGTAACTAACTTGAATTCTTCTTTTTGTGTCGATCTGTAGAAGTAATGATACTCCTTGACTTTTAGAGAGACTTCAGATCTTTCAGTTTTGGTCTATCTAACGGTAAGCGGTATATTATTTAATAGCAGTAACTCCTAACACTCGAGCACAGAAAGTATTTTCCGTCAAAAAATTCTAACGCAACTAACTTAAATTCTTCTCTATGTGTCGATCTGTAGAAGTACTGACACTCCTGATCTTTTAGAGAGATTTAAGACCATTCAGTTTTGATCCATCCAACATTAATCGGTATATTGTTCAAAAGCAGAAAGAATTTTGCGTAAAAAACTAACTTGAATTTTTTTTTCTTGTGTCGATCTGTGGAAGTCCGGATACTCATAATGTTTTGGAGACACTTCAGATCTTTCAGTTTTAGTCCATTAAAAGGTAAATGGTCTAATTTTTGAAAGCAGCAAGTCATAAAACATGTCAACATAAAAACTTTTTATCTTTCCTCAAACCAACAAACTTGAATACTGAAAATTTTAGCTCCTTGATATTAGCATATTTAGAAGCCAAATTAGTGGGTTTTCTATTGACCCGCCAATAACGAATGAATGGGAATCTAGAAAGTCATATTGAGGCACTTCAATATAAAGTAGTACAAGTAATGGGGTATTTCAATATCAGCATTGGTTCCTTAGCTGTCTCTATTGAAGCATCTATGTGTTAGTTTTTGTGTGAGTGTAACATGGTTCCATGAAATGATGAAAAATTGACTTCCATTGACTTTTATATTCATTGTGCTTATCTATCTTCAAATAACACAGCATCAAAATCATATATATTTTATTTTGTACAAAACTTGTGTCGTTCCTCTATTTCTGGAAAATGGATTTAAAAAATTGTCGAATACAGATAACAAGTCCATTGACTTCCTAATACACCTGTGTGATAGATTGTGAGATTATACTTCCATGGGTTTCTCTTATAAAACGACACCACTTCTTAAATAAGGTGTAGGTGGAAACTTCTCGAGGCCAAACGAAGTAATCACGGAGTTAATTATTTTTTATAGCATATTCTTCTAACTCAAGATGATTTTATTCCCCTATAGATTGAATTTCTCCATTTTTGCAATAAAAGTAAATAACTGTTGCTTTTATAAGACTTTACTCACTTAAAATACTTTACATTTTGAATTGTAGAGAACTGTAGAGAATCACGTAGAAATAATGAAACTTGTCCCCTAAATTTTTAAAACGTACAAATTTTCAGGAAATACTGAGAAAACTTTATTAAAATGATTTATTATTAGTTTCATTCATTCTTTACAGGCTCGCCAATTTTTGGCTAGTCGACTACAATTTTATCTGCAGCTCTCTTTGGTGTTTTAGTTTCTTGACTTTTCTTTCATAATATTCTCAAAGACTTATTGCTTCATGTTTTTTTTGTTTGAGAGGGTTACACCAAACCCTGAAGTTGTCATATAGCTACCACTTTAGTTCTAGTAATTAGTAATTAGTTCGGTGTAATTAGAGAAGGTTAATTATTTGGAATTTCATCTACCAATTTTTTGCACACGCCGTGTTTCTCGAAATTCAGATATATAATAGCAGCTTCACATAAGTACCGTTAAGCTCCGAACCCAATCGTGAATGATATGAGGTTTGCTCACGCGTACACATTCATGGCCGCTTGCCAGTTAGCTGTATTTGTTTTTTGTTTATTTGGTAAGTTCTAGATATGAAATGTGAGAGAGTAAAATATTCAATTAAAAGTGAAAAAAATAATATCTAAATATTCAATTGAAAAGTGCAAAAATTTAACTACACAAGATTACGATTCTCATTGGTTTTCAGTTGTGACGTCAAAGGTTTAATGAAAACATTGAGCATTTGTCTGCTTGATGATCACAAGGTTATCGTTGCCGGCAACGTAGGATGTGTTGTTATAATACAGTTTTTATTCATTAGTTACGTATAAATAAAACAATTTTCTATATCTAAGAATATTTTGATAGAGATTTAAAATTAGTTGAAACGTCAATTTTTATCTATCTTATGAAAATTATTAAAAAAACTAATTTTGAAACATAAGAGACCTAAAATCGAGAACATTTATAAACATAAGTATATCAAAAGGACTACGAAATAGAAAATTAAAGTAATTTATAAGAATAAAGTGAATAAACCTTTTAGTTCTTACAGTATTGCATAATAAGGTTAAAAATTAATAGCATAATAAACTTAATTATTATAAAATATTAAAAAAGTTAACTTTAATCTTACTTACATTAAAATGATCCTGGCAACAAAAATAATCACAGCCCTTAGGGTCGTCAAACGACCAACACTTTCAAACCATTTTTGTTGTATATTCGAATTCATCAGCATCATTAAAAAACTGTATCAGGTGTTTTAGTTGTGGTATTTTTACATCCTGTCACAAAACACGATTTATATACCATTTTTCAGATTAATCACAGTTTATTAATTATGCTCATTTTAGAATAATCAAGAGAATAAGTTTATTTTATACTTATGACGTCATGCAATTTGGCGGCCTTACTGAAATATTTGAACTACCTATAAAATTTTTGAATTCAATAATTTTTTTCTCTATAAATATTGATCAGTTAATTAACAAAAAACTATAATAAAAGTTGTGTATAAACTATGTATGTATATGTATATGTGTATAAAATATACAATAATGTGGAGCCGCCATAAAAGGCAAATGTACAATAAACCAAACCAATGAAATGATTAGAAGTTTTTTGTATAAATTTCAATATCAGACATCCGTCATTCAATAGTTATTCCATCTATATACTGATTGAATTTGTTTGGACTTTATCTAATGATAGCGACCTCAACTCTTCATATTTAATTAATATTATAGATATTATTTGATAGTTCACAACTAAAACAAAAATTTCTGATATTAAATTATTGCGATACTATGTGAGGAAATATCATTGTGGTTCGGATCTGGTTTTTAATCATGATAGTAAGTTAATACGTACTCAATTTCGATGCTTATCATTATTCCGAAGTATTCCGTTCATGATAAATTTTCCTGTTTGTAATTAAAAATAAGGTTTCGTCGAAAAGGATTAAATGTCTCCGTGGTGTTACTGTATACTTTAAATACTTGGTTCCTAATTTCGTTAGGTAGGCTTCTTTCGGCTTTTTAAATATCTTGTTTCGTATTTGAGTCATAGAACATTGTTGTGATAGTATCCAATATCGACAGTATTTAAATATATTTCGTAATTGAATAGTTTTGTCTATAATTACAACTCACTCGAACTACACTTACGCCACTTTTTCTATTTTTTTAAGTGTATATTTTTCCATATTACAAATATTCCTCTTAAATATTTGATATAATATAATATGAATGAATATATTCCGGTCACGTTTTTCTCAAATTTGAAGCTTAGACATGAAAAGCGGAAGAAGAACTGGAATTATCCCTCATCGAGTGATATATTGAGTTGTTTTGTACCGTTGAAAGACCATTTTATAGCACATTTTTTATGGACGTTTTCTTAAATTGATTTTATGAAACGATAAGAAATCTAGACTTTTTTAAAAGATTAAATGAAACTAGATCAATCTAAATTTTGAGAAATAACTATTGCACACATTTTTTTTTCAAAGCGGCTCCATTTTCTTATAGTCTATTCATTCAAAACTACAACAGTAGAAATCTTATGTCGCTGTTGTTGGTAAATTGGTATTAGTTTGTTTGCATCACGCTGCATAGTACAGAGGTCGGTATAAGTCAAGCAACGCTCTTGAAAAATCTGCAGGTATCCATGCGGGAGGCTTCATGGGTTTGTAATTTTTTGAGGGTCACGTGATGGGCTAAAGTTATCTGGAAATGCTCGAAGATTTACGTAAGTAAATAGATAACGATATAACACATGCGAATATCAGTCATATCATGCAGGATTGAGCTTCGTCGCACTACTCTTTATGTGTGCGAGAGTACCATAATGTTCATTTTGGAGAAAGGATAGACAGACGAGCAGACCCTGAGGTTTCTTCCTGTGGAGCCTTTTGTAATATATTTTAATAAATTCATTTTGACTCTGAATCTTTTTCTTTTAATTCAAATTTGCTGCCTGACTTATACGGACCTCTGTATATAGAGAGCATAGGAAAGTTTTTGGATACCCTATTCATAAGCTGGGTTCGTTACCTTTTTGAAATGAAAAAATTAGAAGCAGGCAACCGCCGGCTGGAATATATAGTTTTACGTTATTTTTCGCGAATCGAGACCTCCTAGAGAAAAGTATTTTTTCATTTTTTTATCGCGTAAAAATTATTTAACATAAATGGAAATTTGTGTAAGTACATATAAAAAGCCAGAATTTTTTAAATTATAGAAAGTGAATATGTGCTTTATTAATTTTCATAAGCTACAGTTAAGTTTCGAAAACTTTACATGCCTATTAAATACATATGATAAAATTTCATATACAATTTATTTACATTGGCTACGAATCCTTTACTCTATTTACAAATATTTACTTTGTTAAAATTGGTATGAAAAAAAATTAATGAAGTAATTATTAAATTATAATCAATTTCAGGCCTCTTTTGTTGTGGTTCGTTTTTATCATTGATCATCTCTCACATTCTGTTTTATCTTCAGAATCATTGGAATGTTTAGGCACTTCAACATCGATGTCATTAATCTTTGCTGGCTCTTCATCAATATCTTCAGAATCACTTAAATCTACAAATACTTCTCAGTTTGAACTATTTGAACAATTCTCAGTGCATACATTGGTACATTTTAAGCCGACTTTTCAGCAGGCACACCTTTGATAATTGCATCCACTTCCACAAGTACAGCTAACAATTTTCCGGAAATCAAGTCGGAATCATAAGAGATGTATTTCGGCACGGGTCTTTTACTTTTTTGTTGTCCTGATCGTTGTCAAAATTACCCAACTTCTTCAGTTGGAGTTATTCCAATTTAAAAGTGGGTTCGTTTGTAGCTTACTGATATAGCCCGAATCATTATTGATTTAAAGAATTATAATTTTTTTTTACTTTGTAAATACTAACTGTAATTTTAGATCCATTTTTGCTATGGTTATGTGATCTGGATTTTTTTGATAATAAACACTAATAATAAAATACTTTCACACAACTAAACGAATAGAGATTTACTACTACAACAGAACGAGCTTTGGTGCTCTTGTATGGCTTACTTTTTATCCCACCCCTCTCCGCTCCCAAACTTTAGTCGTTTTGGGCGGGCATTTTGAATACCTGTATGCTGTAAAATTTTATATTTTGTAAATTTTTGTTTGTATACATACCTAACAATAGTTTTTTATTTTATTCAATTTTAGCGTTTCCATAAAGTAAAATCATTCAACTTTATTCATTTTATACCAAAGTGAGTTTTTCTATCAAAATATTATGAATTATTAAATATACTAAAAAATTGAAAACGATGAAATAACCTACAAGTTTGAAATTTGAAATTTTTTTTTTCGGTTATTTTCAATTTTAAGCTACTAAATAATAATGAATCAAAATCGGTATACCATTTGAAAGTAGACATAGCAACGAAAATCATAAACTAGTACAACATCAAAATAGAAAGCAATCACCGAAGGAACGAGTGTTTTCCGGAAAATGGTAAAATCTTCATTTTCCTTAATTAAAAAAATTCTTATTATGTGCATATAATTACTTACGCAAAGTTTACTTTAAATTAAAAAACAGAAAAATTGGTTTTTCGTCACTTTCTCGAAAACTTTGAAGTTACCTTGAAAAATATCCTTACTAATATTATAAATGTGGAAGCGTGGATGTTTGTTACGCTTTCACGCAAAAACTACTTGACGAATCATCATGAAACTTTGTACACATATTCTGGAAGGTACTAGAAGTAACATAGTATACTTTTTATTAAAAAGTATATTAACAAAAACGCTATCTAACATACAGCAATGAAGTTCAAACCGTAAATACTATATTATCAACGTACAATATTACCGACGGTCAAGTCAATATCTATTTAATCTATACATCCAATTCAATTGACTATAGTTTCAGCTGTTTAAAATTTTTGAGGTTAGGTACAATGGTACCTTCAGTAACTGTCACTGAAAGCGTATGTCTAAAAAATGTCTCGGAAGCGTTAATCTTAATGCTTCTCTCATGGCCAACTATATGTAGCGTATATCTAATGCCCGGAATTTACACATATTTGCACCCAATGAAAAAACTTGTAATATAGTCTACAAAAATATTCTAGATTAATACTCAGCATTTTATCTTTTTAATTGTTAGAATTCAAAACTATTTATTTTTGTTACAGGAAAATATATTTCAACATTTGTTATTGTATTTCAATAAAGCATGTTTTGAAACTTCATTGTATGCAGTAATTTTTAAAAATCGATAATACTAACCAACCAATAAAATAAAGTTAATCATATTGATATATCTCTATCATAATGATTTCTGATACTTATTCAATGGATTCGATGCGAGCGAGTGTTCGAGCTAGTATACAATAAAAGCTTTAGATTTTTTCATTATCTACAACTTTAGTACGAAACACTTTTCTCTAGAAAATTTCGCGACAAATAACGAAAAACGGTTTTCATCCTTTAAATAGCACCCCATTTCATTACTTCCTTTCATTTTAAGTTCGAAAGTTTTTTTCCATTATTTATAATCTCAACACCATATATTCCAACTACTAATAAGTTTTTTTTTCAGATATCAAGTTGAAACACTTTTTCTTTTTCTTCTATAATAATATCTCAATTATTACAAAGATTTTCTCATGGAGTGTGTCAATGAAGAAATGGAAATTAACTAAAGAGCTTACCGATAAGGCTTCTTTTTTAAAGTAGAATATTGAACAGGATACTTACCTGAAATAAAAAAAAAAATGTTACAACATATCAACTAGGTGTAAAATATTAAATCTTTTAAAAATATTCAATCTACAGATTTGTATGCGTATAGCGAAGTGAAAGCAATAAAAATAATGTTAGTTTTCAGGCACCTTACTCGTTTTTTAATAAAATATACTCAAAAATTAAATCATGAGTACTTAAGAGTGATCATCCAAAATAGAACCATATTACATAATTGATGTAATTAATAAAAGAATATATATGGCAAAAGTTAAATTACCTTCATGCATATAAGGTTATGTGATTACGTTATGAAGAAAATGGAATGATTGCTATGTAATAAACGGAACCTTTTTAGGTATATTATCAATTTGATACCGTATTGCTTAAGAACCGTTGAAAATAATCATGATTATGAAGAAAGCAATTGACCTCATTGATTCCGAATAGTCGTAGGCGCTCATGAAAAATTATAAACAAAAGCTGAAAAAATTAACGTTTTGATTAGAAAGCCTGCTGGAATTGGTTAATAAACAAGAGGAAAATGAGTTTAATATTAAATTGAATTTCTCAGTAAAGCTTCAATTTCCTGTAATACGATTAAGTATAGAAATCCTTTCATTGTTTGGGCTGTATTTTATGTAGGGGTGTTACTCATAAAAAGAATGAAAATGAGAAGTTACTGCAGTAAATTACAGAATTTCTCATTAGAAGCAAGGTCGGACAAAGCTACTTTTTAACAGGATTTTTTTAGTTTCACCTCTATGTTTAAAATGATTTTTTTGGAATCAGTTTTTAAACTTTGCACATTTGTCAAAGACTGACAATAACGCAATAATTCGATCAGAATATCCTCCTTATTTAGAATCACCAGAATCCATGTACCCTTTGCATGAGAGTAAGATAGAGCTAGTGGGCGAACTATGAAAGCGCGCAGTCCCGGATCTACAAACTCGAGATAGAACCACCAACACATCAGTTCATATTAAAGGCGTAAAATAGCAAATCGAACGCTTTTAGAGTAAAAAGAAAAAGAATAAAATAGATAATAAGAAGTCTAAAACACATGCTTCTAGTAATAATAAACTTTAAAATTAATTACTTGCATAAGAGTAAAAATCGTGATAAGAAAATTAATTTTTATATTAGACAAAGTGAAGTGCTTTTTATGATATTTTAAAACTAACTCTGCGTTAGTGACATCGAGTCCTGATTTTGATTACAGTATTTTGAGCGATTTACTTAAATAGAGAAATAGAGAATATAGGAAACGAAAAACCTATATAGTGAGTCATTTATGGTAAAGGAGAAATAATTCAGACCACTAGGAATAGGAATCAGATCCAGATCTACTGGTTACGAGCTAGAAGCTTTACCAGTTATCCTAGAAAAACGTAACGGATTTATATTTTAGTCACTTACATAAAAGATCAAGGGAAAAATACTATCGTCTATCTTACCATAGAGCGTTATTTCGAGCTTATTAAGAAAATGGAGAAATGAATTATGGAAAGGGAAATTTTACTAAGTGAATAATGCTCAGTAATTGAAGAAATCATTCGAGAGTCCGCGGACTGGGAGCAAAATTAATTTAAAAATATCATAGAAAGTACCCCACGCTTTTATAATAATCTCATAAACTTTCTCATAAGTAATTTTATTCTTATGCCAGGAATGATTTTTCACTTTATTATTACTGAAAACGTGTATCTCAGTTTTTTTAGTTATAACTTTATTATGTACTTCTGATGGTTTTAAAACTAGTTTTGCGAAGAGTGGACAAGTCTACATTCTCTCCAAATAATTTGTCATAGCTCATCCTTTATCTCCTGTGATTTTAAGATTTCTATATAATTGGGGTACTATTTATTCAAAAAGATTTTACTTTCAATCGACTTGTTTCTTCCAGCTTATTCTTAAATCACTTTCTGGAGCAGAATACATTCCATAATTATTTATTATATAAAAATGATTTGCATTCAAAACAAATCAAAGCTACATTAGGTCAAATTAATAGTTATTTTTATTGGATTTAACTAAAACTTATACTTATACTTATAGTTATACTAATAACATAACTGAGGAAAGGTTTCGAGGACATTAAAATAATTAATTTTGAAATGTTGTAGACCATAATAATTACTATTAAATAAAAATAAACAGGAAAGTAAAACGGATGTATGCCTCGACAAATATGTAATGTAGGAGATTAGTGAAGCATTTAATGATAGTGATCATTATATCGTATTGCATAATAAATAAATACCCTCATTAATCGAAGCTCGTTCAACTATCTTTATATTCAAATCTGTAGGTCATTTATGTACAAACATAACTTTTTTATCACTTGTCAAAAGGCTACTTTCGCTCACCTAATACAAGCTGTTTATTTATTATATTTATTCCTTGAATATCAATCTGTCTACACTTTCTTCTGTAATTTTCTTCTGATATAACCTAAATTAATCCAGTGTCCAATGAACAACGGTTTTTACTTCAGGTTTCCATCAAGAAGCATCGATTTGTTTGAAATTTTAACAGTAGATAGTAAATATCTTAAAATGCAAAGTCTACCTTAAGCCAATCTGTGCTTTTGCTTTGGAGATGAATACCACCCCAACTAGGGGGTGGTCATTTTTTTGTTGAAACTAACCATAGAAATCGATAGCACAAATTACTCCATGGAGTCTGATGCGCGTTTCGATAACCAAGTTATCGTCTTTAACAACTCAAAACAAGACTGGGCTCAAGAAATACTACAGGAATTGTACACAATAAATTTCAATAGTTTACTGACGTTCGTAATAGTGTTAGAAGCGTGAAACATGCGATACGTTCTGGACGCCCAGCTGAGAGAAATCAAGAATTGAAACTACCAGAGAATTTAGAAGCCATGAGAATATCCCATGGCTCTGTGGTTCCAATGTTTAATAGCCAGTTGGTTATGAGGAAGCTTTCCGCAAGATGAGTGCCGCGTTTACCTGCAATCGATCATGTGGTTCAAATGCATACACAAGTGTATTGATCTTAATGGAGGATATTTTGAAAATTTGTTTTTATTTGTCTATATCAAAACTTAAGTAGAAGCCCTCGTATTTACAAAGTAAAAATAAAATACGTGGGGATTAAAAAAAAATGAATGAAAAACCTAAACTGATGAAACTTGATGATTTCTTTCGCTAATTATTTTTAATGATTCTACCATAGAATAAAATGATTTAGTGTTAATACTGTTTATATACTTAATATCTTGAAAACTGTATTAATGTTGATTTATGATCGTATCCTAATTAGAAGAACGAGTAAATTGAAAGGTTCATTGAAATTTTTTAGATGTTTCATTTTCTACTCATTATCGTTAACCTACTTTCAGCAAAACAACTCGGATTCATTTGAAACTCGATTACTGTTTATACAATTTATATTTCGTTTTGAGAAGTTTGAGTTCGTTACACCATATTATACGTACCATTCATATGAACTTTATACAAAATTTGTTTTATTGCGTTCCAAATTAGGTTCAGTAGTTACAACTCTCTTGAGGTTTTCTAATAATTATGTATTTTAACCTTGTCAACCCATGAGGCAATGAAGACGATATTTAACATTTAAAGATATAAAAATGAGAAACTATAGAAAGCGAGAAACGCTTTATTGTCAAAAAATTGTAGGAAGAAGCTTGTAAGAAACTATGAATCAAACACAAAATAACTGAATCAAGACACATAAAATAAAAATTTAAGTATATATAAGAAAATTACAATAAATAACGGATATTTCTTTAATATGGTGTTGTGAAAACGTAAGTTGAACATTAAACTATATATTGAGTAACAAAAATACGAACGAACAAACGATGCTACAAAAAAGACTACCGAAGCAAATAATAATATTCAAGAGATACGTAAAACAAAATTACGTAAAAAATGGAGGTACTGGTAAAAGAAATTGTGTGAGAAAAAGAGAAAGCGTAAAAAGCCGAAAGAATAACATATATTAGAAAAAATGACTAAATAGGTTTCAAATTAGTTGACAAAAAAACAAATAATGCAGTTAATAAAGTAAAATACTGACTCTTTTTATTCATTCGTGATAAATGTTTTCATTTAGTTATAAAAATAAGAAATCGACGAAATTATTGAAAAAAAAACATATTTTAGATATAATTTTATGTTTCATGCTTCATTTTGTGGATTTTATTTTTTTGATGTGTCTCTCTAATTACCGATAGATGAGAAATTATATAATTGTTCAAATTTATATAAGAACTTGAATACAAGGTTTATTCAGAAAATGAGAAATAACAACATAAAACAACATAATGAAAAACAGTTTCATTCTAAAATTTCGCATTCAGTTTTAAAATGGTAGAATGTACATTTACAATGAGAAGAAGAGCAGCTTTCGGTTAAATTTTTCACAAGTGTAACAAAATCCACTTCATACTCATTGCAAATAATCAAAGATTTATAAACAATTATTTAACATGCATACTGAAAAAAAACTTACACCAAAAGCAATTACGTGTTAAGGTAAAGTGAAGTTATAGTTCAGAAGAAAACACGAAATAGCTATTTTCTGTGCAATACACTATATTGTCGCACGCGACGAAATAGTATCTAGTGTCGCAACGAGTACGGCAAAATTGGTCCAATCTACCAACAACTTCATTAGCAAGTTTAAAGATTCTACTCAGATATAGCAGAGGGTTTACGATGAATGAAAAAATTCGTACAAGTAACTTTTGCTAAGTTTACCACAGGTTTCACGGACTTTTCAGCTTAAAATTGTCAAACAAACGCTGGGTTATAACAAATTTTGAAAAAAGTAGATTCTAAATCTATGTTTCTACTTCAATTACGAAATAAAATTACTGTCTATAAAGTGGGGAACAAAAAAAAAACAAGAAAAAGTATGTGAATTACAAAAAAAATTATGAGAATTATTGTTTAGGGTAGGAAAGCCTTGCCTCTGATTATTTTCTCTATACTATAATAAATTTTAAGTTCATTCTTAGGAGAGCAATTTAAAACAAATTAAGGAAACTATATGTGTACTTCCATACTTTGTGAATAGTCCTCGTATTATAACTTGATTTACAATTGTGAATGTACGAACGCGAAATGGGTGCTTCTAAATAGAATCGGCACAATGAAATAAATATTCGTTATTCATTTATAAATTGGCGTTACATTGTGTCAAACGCAGCTTGAATGCTTTTTGTTGCATCCGCTTGATCGATTATAGATAAAATTGAGGAAGTCCGTATAAAAAATGGAAGGTATCCAAGCAGACACAGGATCTATACACTTCATTAGGGGATCAAAGTAAAAACCATATTGCACTAACAAGCCGTTTTATAAAAGGGTAGACACCAAGGTCGTAGACTTAGGGGGTATCGAAGGCTTTTCCAAAGAATTAAAAAACAAAAATAAATTGAGAAAAATTAGCACAATATAAATATGATTTTTATAAATATTATTTGCCGAGGATGGTTCCAGAAGTACCAGCTATTAAAAGTTAAAATTCATTGACGTTGATATGAATTAACGTACAATGTATTGAAACCAAAATTAGTAAAAAAATGTGATGTACCTGAAATTAAGAAGATAGTTAATAAATGGTAAATAAACACAGTGATACCATGAAGTGTGGGTATATACAGTAAGTTCAGGAGTACAACTTAAAAAGCCTACACTTTATGGTATTACTATGTTCATCAACAATTTAACCTTTTTCTGACATTACAATAATTTTTCAATAATTTTAACTCAAGCACATCACAGTATCGATGATAATGAATTTAACTCAACATGGGATTTATCAGCTAACTATTATAAAATATTAGTTTCTATCTGACCAACTTTCTTTTATATTTCTATACTTATATTTTCGAAACATACTTCTTGGACTTGGTAATCATCAATATCTAATATACGAGAATGGTTACAGACGTACTTGGCCCCACAAAGAAAACAAAAATTCTGGAAAAAAATATATTTATTTTTCAACGTAATCTCCTTTTAGCTCCATATAATTTTCTCAGCGATGTTCCAAAGTTCGATACCCTTTTAATAATAAGAAAAATTTTGGAACAAGAATCTTTGACCAACGAGCCATTTTTTCAAGTCTGGGAACAGAAAATAATCCGAGGGGGCTAAACCTGGCACTTTAATTGATTAATTTCGGCGCCGGTTCTCCCTTTCCAGTCCATTGTTTTGATTTGTTTCAGAGGTGAAGTGATGGACCCACGGTTATACAACGGTGCATAAATTTGGTTCGCAATATAAAAAAATATTTCAATTATTTTTTACTAGAGACTCAATTGAAATTGAGTAACATCGACCCGAGGATATATGAATTGACAGCATTTTGACAGTCAAACATAAGATGCTTCATTGTATGCCATTATTATTTTTTATTCTATTCAAAAGAAAATTTATTGAATTTAGTAAACAAGTAGAATTAATCCTAAATATATTATATACACCTTTGTCTCCCCTATTACGCGAACACAGCTATTCAGAGGCGCACGGGAGGTAGCCTGGCTCTTGGGCATTTACACTAGGGGAGCCCACGATACAAAATGGGGATTTACTAGAGCGTCATAGAGACCTTTTGGGTTGCAAAGCTCAGATGATAAGAAGATAAAAATGTACAACTTATCATCGGTGGAGGAAGCTGCTATAAATTTTCAAATATTTGAGAAAACAAGGGAATACTCGAGCGTATTAGATATTGGTATTATCAATGTCTTACATATTTTCGTACTAGTACTTAATGGTGGAAAATGAAAAAAATAACATTTATCGAACGCGCTAGAGTTTAGTGAACCTAAAATAACTTGACAATTTCGATGTGCGAAATAAATTCGCCATTTTGAAATACTCAAGCGCCTTGGATCAAGATATTTATGGTTCATCTTCATGTCCCAAACGATTATCTAGAGGGATTCGCCTAATGATTTGATTACCTATTGAAAAGTTCAGGAAATCGAATGCAAATAAAAAGATTTTTAAATAATGCTTACTTTTTTAAAAATTAAAGGGGACGCACAGTTACAGTGAATTCAGAGCGTTCTGTACAATTGTTAGAAGACTTCATAGTGCCTTAACTGCAAAAGTTTAATGGTTATAACCAAAGAGCATGGTTCCAGCATGACGGAGGAACTCCAATAAATCTCTACCTCGAGTTCGTAAAATTTTTCCTATCAAGTTAATCTACAGGTGAGGTGATATAAATTGGCCTCCTCGCAGTCCCGATTTAACACCTGGACTTTTTTCTGTGGGGTTATGTCAAATATAAATTTTACACTAACAAACCGGCTTCCCTGGCACATTAAAACAAAATATCCTTCACGAACTGGAGGCCATCACGGAGAATACCTGCTGAGCTGCCATAGGCAATTTTAGGGTTCGATTAAATGGTTTACACTTACGATGTTATTTGTGAGAAATAAACTCAAAAGCAATGTATTTTTGAATGTACAACTTACTTATTAAAATGAAATGAAACATGTGAATATTTTTGTCAAAAATATCCAATTTCACTTGGAAATTATGGTGATTATTTTAATTTAAAATAGTTAATCAAAATCTCAATCTTTTTTAATCAAAATAGAATCTTAGGAAGATTGCTGATATAATGATTTTATAATCATTATATTGTAAGAAATTGAAGGATTAGTAGAAATTGGAAAATGCTATGAATGTGAATTTGCCAAATTAAAGAATAGTTAAACAAGCACTCAGATAGCAAAACAACGAATCGTTTTCCATATCCTGAAATGTCTGTTGAAGCATTTTAACTATATTTGCAAAACATTGTTCAAAGAAGAATCGAATACCAAAGGAAATAACAAGAAGAATAGAAGCATTAAGATCAAATATTACAAATAAGAATTGAAAATCAGAAAAAAATATGAATATTCCAAGAGAAAATTATTTAAATCCAATGATACAACAACGATAAAGTTAAAAAATTCTTCTTCACTAAGTCGAGACTCTTTTAGCAAACCAGTAGCAATACAATGATTCAAAAACTTGGTATAGTCAGTTCGAAATCTGTTTATTTTCAAATAATCTCTGATACTACTGATTTTTGTTTTTGTATAGTTTTCAAATTAAATTCTCCAATCTTACCTAATTTCTAAAAATACCTCATGATTATATTTTATTTGATTCGTTCAACTTTTATAAAATATTTTTACATAATTAAAGAGTATATTCATTTATCTTCTGGCAAAATTATTGAATTGATAATAATTAAAGTTTTACCATTCGAAATGGTCTTTATATTATGCTTAGGACTTAAAAAAAACTTCAAATAAATACTTGGTATTTTCAATATTACAAATACTTTCAAACATTTTCAATTTTCTAAATTAATACATAGACTTTTCTCTGGATCTGAATACATTTTCCGTATTTTAGTCAAGCAAATACCTTCCAGCCGTAAAAAAATTTGTTTTCTTTTCTTTGACTTCAAATGTAAATCTTAACTAAATTCACTGAGTTTCTGTTTGAAATTCAATCAAAATTCGTGAAGATGACTAAATAAGTTTTTTAAATAATGTAGAGATTTTCACTCACAAACACAAATTTACATCTACGTCTTCTAAAGTTTGATAATATTGTTATTTTCCGTCATATTTCTCGGGTCATCTGTCAAAATTTTACATGAATCTGATGAATAGAACAGTTTTAATACTCATATGAAGAGAACTGTTTTTGTTGTTGGTTGAATGTGAGAAAAAGTATTCAAAAGTAATAATTAAAAAGTATGTTTCCGCGGAAAAAAACCGAGAAAATTTTGGAAATAACACCTATCCGGTACGTGTAACGTAGTTCTTTCCTTTTAAAAGTGGCCACTTAACATACTCGTTGTATGGCTCGATTTTTTATGGTAATAAAAGGTCGCTATCATTAAAAGTTCAAATTATTGTTTAGATATCTTCAAACGTAATATATAATAGTAAAAACCGTTTTTTGGTTATGAATAGTATTTTGGGTATAAAATTTATTGATAATTAGGAAAAAGAGAAAACTATAACTGGTCAATATTATATTGAGTTGCTGACAAGTTTTGATATGAAATTTAACAAAAAATTACCACAATTGTTGAGGAAACGAGTTTTGTTCTTTGTTCGCTATTTTTGTAGAAAAATTGACCGAACTACGTTAAGATTTATGGCCTCGTCTGCCATATTTACTTGATATAGCTTACTCCTTCTCAAACTTCAAAAAGTGTTTTGGTAGAAAGCTATTTGAGACAACGAAGAGATGATGGTATGCGTATTATGGAAACTTTCAACATATTACTTTCGTCGATACAATTCTCTACTATCGTAGTAGATTCCTAACGACCTTTTTTAACTGATAATATCACCGCCGCCATTCACCAATAAGGGCACAGATGTTCTACGAAAACAATGACCCGTAGATAAATTGAGTTTCGAAAGCACTAACAAGTTGGCGATTTGATTGCCGATGATACCAAATTCCTTTATTCCAAATTCCCCATTTTAGTTATTTAAAAAAAAATGATAAGGAAAATTTGTTCGACGCAAACTGATATATTTTTTGCAAATATCATTTTCCAATAATAGTAAAAATTTTTGTGTAAGTAAAACCGACAATCAACATTGATACTTATAATAACTGAAAATAAAAGGTATAATATTAGGTAGGGATTGAATCCTGACCATAAAATGATATAAATTTTGTCACAAACCGTTTACACAACTTTCGTATTAAAGGATTAAACTTTCATTTATAATGTAAAATGACTTTACAATTTTTTGATAAATAATTCATCCTTTGGTATAATACGAACATATTAATACTATTGGTACATGACCAATAAATCTAGATTATTACAGCATGAAATTTAGGATCTTTGCGTATGTCAACATTATATTTTATGATTAAAACTGATGGATGTGGAAATTCTTCAAATGAACCATTAAAACCTCTCTGTCTTTTTCTAATCCGTAAACTGTTTGGATACTGTAATATTAACTACATTAATTGCTCTTTTTCTAAATTCTACGAACCGAAAAAAAATTCTTCATCATCAATTATTATCATCATAAAATTTATTATTACCATACTTTACAACTTACTTCGAATTAATTTTTATATGAAACAAATTGCTATATTTTTGTCATTCTATCATATTTTTACTCATTTTACAAATGTCATAACGATCTTTTTGGAAATGAAACATCATCAACATTTTGGCAATCTAGGTTCCAAATGTAAAATAGCCTCGTTAGCTCAATGGTTTCTGAACGCTATTTTCAATCGTGTGCTCAATAGATCGAATCTCGATTAGAACTATGAATTTTTCATAGTAAAGTACTTATATTTAAAGTTCGATAACAAATTCGGGTACAATTGGTCCTAAAGAAAGATTCGTTCTTTTTCAAAAATATGTTTTTGCAAAACAATCTATAGAGAACAGAAGTACCTCGCCTGACCTAGATATTGCAGTTGTTGCTTGAAAAATATCACTGTATTAGAAAGTACATAATCTATACAGCATATGTGTCAAATTTGAAGACCCTACGTTGTTTAGTATTTGTTTGGCAGCCATCAATAGTGAACGTTTTCAGTGAATTTGTAAATATGGGAAAAATTGGTCATCGTTATGTGATACAATACTTTTATTTGAAAAGCCTTAGACCAACCAATATAAAAGCTGATCTAGATTCTACTCTGGATGAGACTGGTCCTTCGTTATCAATAGTCAAATATTTTGGTAGCAGAGTTTAAAGAGGCCGTATCATAGTGGTCGACGACTAAATGAGGTGACGACTCCAAAAATATTTAAAAAAATACACAAAGCGGTACTAGATGATCGTCGACTGAAAGTGTGCGAGCTAGTAGACATAGTAGGCATTGCAAAAAGTGAGGTACATCGCATATTAATTTAAAATTGGGACACGAGAAAGCTGTGCGCAAGATGAGGGCCGTGTTTGGCAATGTTTCAAAGTTGAATTTTTGGGCCGTTTCATAATGATGGATGAAACTTGGGTCCATCAGTCCACACCCGAAACAAAAGAACAATGGGGTGCGCGTAGGATAATTTTTATTGACTTTCTTGGAAAAGGAAAAAATGCACCAGTTCACACATCCATTATTGCAATGGCCAAAATTAATAAATTTAAGTCTGAATTACCACCTCATGCACTCTATTCGCCAGATTTAGCACCCTTCGATTATTTTCTGTCTGGCTAGTTTGAGGAGCTTGACAATACTTACTTCCAACAATGAAGAGGCGACGGATATCGAACTTATTGAACAACGCTGAAAAACGTGTATGAAGCTAAAATTAGATCACGTTGAAAATAAATATATTTATTTCCAGAATTTTTGTTTTCTTTGTGGGGCCAAGTACTTCTGGAACCATCTTCGTATACTAGATATTGATAATTACAAAGTTCAAGAAGTATATGTTAAATATATAAGTACAGAAATGTACAGAAAAGTTGGTCAGATAGAAACTTGTACTTTATAATAGTTAGCTATAATAATTATAATAGTTAGTATAATAGTTAGCTGATAAATCCTATTTTGAGTTAAGTTTATTTTCATCGATACTGTGATGTGCTTGAGTTAAAATTATTGTAATGTCAGAAAAAAAAAGGTTAAATTGTTGATGAACATGGTAATACCATAAAGTGTAGGCTTTTTAAATTGTACTCCTGAACTTACTGTATATACCAAACTCCCACACTTAATATCAATGTCAATGAATTTCAACTTTACTCAATAGCGGATTTTACAGCTAAATATTAGAAAGTAATAGTTCCTATATTTCCTTCACAATTTTATACCTATAGGTTTACCACATAATTATTATTATCAATATCTACTATTGAAATCAATATTAAAGATCAAGATTTACGCCAAAAATTTTATTTGTTAATAATAAATGAAGTTTCGTTCAAAAAGCTTTTTCCACATAATTTTTTATTCCATAAAGATACTTTTGGGCATAAAAATTATTTTTGTATCTGTCATATTACTAAACAGTGACTTGATTCTTTTATTAAGTGTGTTATAAAACAGGCGTAGAAAAATTAAATTCAAAATACTGACAGTTGAAAAACTGAGGATTAAAATTAGAATATAAAAAATAAATTAAGCACATGAAAGTAATAAAATTATAATGAAAAAATATAATAATGTGCCTTATCCCCTTGAAAAAATGTTAGACCTCTACATTTACTACAAGTTCCATGACGAAGCCTTTTGATTCTTCAAACGTTAGATGTGGCAAGACAGATGTTTCTTTTATATTCGTGTTATGAATTTTTATTTAATTAAAATACATTTTTACGGTGGTGGAAGATTAATAGCATTGTTCATGTTCATCATGTTCATCATTCATACCGTTGGCGTCTATACACTCAACCTATTAAAAGGTTAATTCATTTAAAACAAACTGGAACAAAAAGATTGATAAATTTGTTTTTGGAATAGTTTCTATTTTGTATATTTAAATGATGTGAAGATATACGAATGCATTTAGTATATATAAATTCACGATAATGTTGTTTATCATGTGTATACATCTAAATAAATAGTTTATAATTAATTTATGCGATTTACAGGAATCTTGCATCAATATATCTGGATTAGTCTCCTAAGCTTATTTAAGCTCTATTTCACAACCAGTGGTTTGTAAACCACCACATGTGAGTTCACCCATACTGCCTCCTGTTTCACAACAATTTAACTGATGCAGTTGGTATTAATTATTTACCATACAACTCTATGTACCAAATATCAGACTAATTCAAGTTTTGATAATAAAAGTTTCTCTCGTCGATTTCAATTTGAGTGAACGTATGTGTTGTGTGGTTTATTGTAAATTTTATGATGGAAATAGAACAAATTATTCTATAGATAAAAAATATTTTCTTGTGTATTTAATAGATAAATATAAGGGCATCGTAGAATGCGAGATAAACAAATGTATTGATCGAAATTGAACGAGATTCAACTGCCCGAGCACCAATCAAAAGTGTTGACTGACAATATATAGAGATTGAAAGAAGAATCAAAGAAAAATTTTCAAAATCAAAAAAAGAATTCAGCTAAACTTGAGGAAATCAAAATGTTCCATAATTATTGATAAAATTCCTTTATGAAGCCTTGTTAGAAGTAGATATGATTGCGATGTACAATTAAATGCTGAGAAATTACATATTTCTATAGTAACTGAATCCAACCTCTCAAAAAAAACGAAATTTTAAGTCATAGACCTCACCATATATATACCAAACCAACTATGATGGGTATATCTCTGATAACCTAGTATCAAGTTAACTACGTGGGTAATCCAATAAGTATTTAGCATACAAACTAAAATTGCGAATTTTATAAAAGTGGTGAACCATTTTTAATTTAGTTCGATACAATTGACATAGCAATGTTTGAATTTCTACGCTGAAAAATGTATTTCCCAAAAAAGTAGAATTTGAATTCCAATCCAATTTCTGCGCAACGAGTAACTTTTTTAAACAAAAATATTGGATTTAACTAGACCATAGCGAGAATCTCTTTAAACTAGTTTTGAAACTCCAAAATTTAATAGTGAACTCATATTTCGTCGACTGTTACAAAGCGGCATAGAAAATTCTTCGGATTACACTTCAGTCAAACGTCAAACGTCAAACAGTACTCTGAACTCACGTTTACACTTGTTGTCCGCAGTGAACAAAACCAGTACCCATTGCAGACAGTTCTCTCATACTAAAAATTTCTTGTAGGATATACCACACGCGTTCTTTCGAAATGCCTACTGTCTCAACTAACTTGTTCATCTTCAATCAGTGCTCTCCCAATACGAAATCGTGGATTTTTATCACCTTATCCTCCGTGGTAGTCTTTTTAGGGGCACCTGGACTCTCATCTAACACTGACTTGCGACCACGTCAAAACACTTGATTTCGTTGCGGTATTTCTTTTTCCCTGTTTTATAAAATCTACGGACACGTCCGCTTCCATACGCAATCAAAACAAAGCTACAAGTTCAATCAGGCAGAAAATTTCGGCAAAGGCTGTTTATGAGAATGTATTACCTGATGAATTGCTCTGACGATACTTATCGGACTTTGCGTACAAGTGAGCCTCTAGTCTAAAGCCGGATTTAAACGAGTTTTTGGCTAATAATCGTCACATGCGTATACCTTGGCGTGGGTTACTTGTACAATTATTTGTCACAGTTTGGTTCTCCATTTATGGTCGGTAATAATTGGTTCGAATTAAAGGAATCAGGATTGTTCGTATTTGTCAAGTACATATTTGTCTATACTTGTAGAGACAATTTTACGAAATGAACAAATAATTGGCTTGTACTGCGATTATTCATAGAATTTAAAACCTAGCCGAAACGTAAAGACGTATTGTTTGTATTTTTTAAAAAGTTGAAATGAAGTGGACACATAACACTGTGTAGGGAGTTTCTTGATTTTTCTTTTTTTAATTTAATAAGCAGAGTAGCAGCAAAGAGATTTCTCAAACGACCGCTATTCATATTGACTGCCAAGTTTTCAAGTCGAATGTTCGCGCTCGCGTTCTTGTGTATTGTAGGTACACAAGCTTGCCATCGCAATTCGCAAAGCTCGTATACTTGCCAAGTACGCAAATAATTTGTCAAGTAATTGCCAAAAACACGAGTCTTTGGAGCCCGGCTTAACGAATAACCTCAGTTTGTAATTTATCCAAATGAAAACACATAGAGACAAGACCTGACCACCGAGGCAGCAGAGTGTGATAAGCGAAGACTAACCCTAATAATATATCTGGGCTATATGTTATTTAAATATCATAACTGCTATAAGACAGTTACACTACTTAATATAGTCAGTAAGTTTCATATAATCAGTAAGAACTGATTTGTCAACATGTTAGATACAAATTCCACCTGCTTGAAATCTTCGCGAACCCAATGCAGTTACAGTTTTGTCAATACTATGAATAAACAACATTGTTAATTACAACCCAAAAAATAAATCGTACATTGAGATTCACAGATATACATCTCTTAATGTAATCCACTTTGATATATTTAATGTTAAAAGACGAGAGGATATTAACGCTAAATTGAACTAATTACACTAATTATATCCATTTGTTAATTTGAGGATGTCAAAATACTAAAATCAATGATGGTAAGTAAACGAAATCATTATTCAGATTTTTCTAGTTTATAATTTTTATCAATTCTAATTTCTTAATTTACCTTCTGTTTCACTTTCAACTGAAGTTATATTTTGTTATTCTTTCTTTTCTATAATATTATGTTTCAAATTTACGCTTTAATTTACGTAAATGCCCCGGAGTGCATGGTTCGTGGAAGTTTCCCTTCTAAAGTCCACTGCATCTAACTCGATTTAAACTGTGTTTTTAGCAGGGCGGTTCCGTTAAAATCCGTTGGAAACATCCTCAGATTATTAAATTCATAGAATGTTGATAAGAAAATCAATTGGCGTAAAGTTTGCAGTGAACTTAACTGGAGGGCATTTTACTTAATCTAGAGACAGGTTAAATCATTATTTAACATTTTATAACGTTTTTTTATTGAAGAAGCATGATTCGTTGTGAAAAAAATTGAAGTAAAATTCAATCATATCCTATTTATTTGTATTACATTATATTTATTAATATTTTCATTCAGTATATTAATGCAAAATAATATATTGAAATGAGAAATTGATGAGTTGTTGCCTTAGTTGACGATAGCATCTTGCATCCGTGCTATATAATTGGTTTTAGATATATTTAGGATACTTCCCTCGTTTTTAACTTTTTGAGACGTTCAGACATGGTATTCCTCCTCCACATTCGGCTTTAGCACGGTAAATGCTTCTGCGTGAAATATTTTGGTTTTGAAAAAACTATATCAGACTCAGGGATCTGTCCGAACACATTATAAATGATTCTAATTTTCAACTTGAAAAACATTTTAATGCAAATGATATGAAAAAGGACTTATCTAACTAAATACAAAAAAATAAAGAATCTTTTGTGTACAAAACCAGTCTGATATTGTATTATTATAACCTAATTTTAACTCATGTGCCAAAACTATTTCACTTATTCAGAATACAGTTTCTTTCGAAATAAAAAAAAGAAATTTTAACCACAGAAAATCGTGTAAAATGAGGTTCGACCATTCAATTGTGGATATATCAAGACTAATGAATTTATTTTAAAGAAATATGGCTTCCTTAAGTAAAATATTCAAGATTTTCTTCATTTTAGATATTTAATAAATGCTTTAGCAAACAATATAATGAAATTTAATACATGTCATTTTGTGCTAAGCCATTACAACTATTTTATAAATTATAAGACTGGCGAAAAATTCTAAAATAAAAAATTAAGTTTATTTTGCCCCTGATCCTTACGCGTTTTTTCAATTTATTCGAAAAACTAGTTTTCTGGTTATTTCAAATGGTGTGTTGCAACCTCTTCTATATAATAAAATAAAAACAGTGGGTTTGTGTAATATATGAGATTCCATACGTTCAACACGTTTATCCAATAAACACCATCGAAAACCTCAATAAATCTTCTAAATCTTCATAATACAAGTTTGTCTAAAACACACCCTCAGAATGTTTTCAATTGCAAGAAACTCTACACCATGATATGAAATAAATTCCTTATAAACCCAAGTTATTTCTTGTGTCACCAAAACTGCCAACTCATAAAAAACTTCAATCAGGAATAGAAGTAAAAATATTTCCCTTTCCTAAATCTAATCCCCATTCTCAATAAACCAAACGTAATCTGTCCAGAATAAGCACGGCAATGTTTAAAACGTTCGATAACGGAAAAGGAAAGATCCGACAGAAGTAGGTACTTTAAACCATGTGTGAGTCGATGGTGTGCTTTGTTATTTATAGAGATGGAAAGAACGGTCTCCGGAAAAATATCATTATATAAAAATGAACATTTTTTTTTCAGTAGGTCAGTTAAATTAAATTGATTGATGATTCTGTATTATTAAGAATCATTAGAATAATTATTGTCATAATAAACCACAATTCAAGAAATCAATTGCACAATGCACATCCTTTAAAAAAATTATCAGTCTGCTTTGTTATTGACGCCTGTCTAACCAAGTACCTCGAATGGATCTGTCCTTTAAGCGTTTGCATATCTATATAAAAAATAATGACACATAAACTGACATAGGCACGAGAAAGATTCATTGTATGCTATTACTGTTGTCGTAAACAATTTTCTGTAGTCATAAATATTATTCGCGATCAAAGGAGCAAGCACCCTCTGAAAAGCGTCGAACGATAGCATTCTCGGCCTGTTTATTATTAATCTTTAGTTCGTAAGACACAAATGAGGAATTATTTCTTTTACCAGAAAAACTTAATTTTCCAGAAATTATTGCGATCACTGAATATTTGTTAAATAATAATAAGCCTGTTTTTGTCAAGAGGTACACCACAGTAGTCAGATTTAATAGAACTAATTTATCTCATGGAAGTACTATGATTATGTCCACAAACATCGAGTTTTTCTAAATAACACAGTGCAAGAATTTAATATCTGAAAAAGTGTTCAAATTTTCTATCGTCTACTACAATACATTATTGCTTTTAGTTAGGTTTCTGATTTAATTCGGATTGATACCGTGCTTTGCATGCTTTATCCAAATTAATAACAAAGAAATAGTATGAACATATTAAAAGTTGAATATTGATAACTCATTAACTCATAGTAAATTAAAACTTAGTTCCAATTAGGAAAAATATTTCACTCGGACCGATCCCAACTCTACACATTTTTCTACTGGAACATATTTCAGTATCAAATCAGATGGATGTATTTTGAAAATGCTCGACTTTTTTGACCCAAGTTTGTTTTATAAGAAGGCATGTGGGAATAAGTAAGGTCTCAAAGAAATTCAGGGTGCATATATCGTGTATCAGATTTAACAAAAATGAGTCTTACAACAAAGTCCAAAGCAGTTTGTAAATATCTTGAGAGACTGAATTCTTTTATATTAAGATTGGTCATAAAATATAAGTAATAAAATTAATGAACTAAGGGATATTTCGAAATGATAGATTTGATTAACGTCCTTCAAAGTGTCAAAAATCAAATATCAAGGAATAATATCAACGCCTCGTGTTATGTGTTAAAAAACAATTCAATAGAATTCAATAATGAAGTGCGCAATAGCGTTAATTAGTTGAACCATTGGGAATACTTAGGATAGTGAAGTACTAAGTACAGTAGGTTAAATATAAAATGTGAGTTAATCGTAAGATTAGGTGATCTGTTTCTCTAAATAAAAAATGCTAAAAGTAATGAAACTGCATAAATTTTAAAATAATTATATGTAATAAATTATCATTATCACAACAGAAGTGAAACCCACTATTAAAGTTAGCAGTATAGCTCTTATATTTGAAGTTATCATTGTTTTTAAATACTTCCACAATATCAACATTAGCTTAATGAGCTCTGAAATTAAAGAAGTGGAGACTGTTCATTGAAAATGTGTTCAATTTTTCTACTGAAATTATCACTAAACCAATGGTTTTATTTAGTTTTGACTAACATTCATAAACATTTAATAATAATAAAAAACAAAATATTACCATATTCTTAAGTAACCATACAATGTATCTTACATTAAAATTCTAACATTTACATAGTCAATCAACACATGTCAGCAGTAGTTTCCAGTAGTTGAAGCTACCGTTATGAAAGAAGTGATAATAAAATTTACTTATGAAAACAATTGAGAAAGAGATTCTTAAAATTTTTATTACTTACTCAAATATATTTAAAATTGTAGAAGTTAAGATAGCCTAATTAATGTTTTTTGTCTTAAAAATGTTACAGAATTCAAATAATTTGATGAATCACAATTATGATTTATAATAATTTAACATTAGCTGTAAATCCCTGCTATACGTTTTATTAACTTTATATGTTACTTGGCTGTTAGATAACAAGAATTTGTCCACAATCGTTCTGTTTATAGAAAGTGGTACATTTTGAGCAGGTATTCTTGGAAGTTAACACCCTGGAGTACCTCATACTGCTATATTTATTTCTAGTAACAAGTCTGCCGTTGTTAATTCTTTAAAACCTCCGTAGTCTGTTGGTGAATGGACTCAATAGACTCATACCGATTTCCATTAATTGGAACTTTCATTTTAGGAATAGCCACAATTCAGCCGGTGCCAGATCTGGACTATATGGAGAGTGTGGAAGCGTTCAATGTGTCTTCTCGCTAAAAACTGCTGGCATAAGTCCAGCTGCATACGCTTAACATTTTCTGTTTTGTGCTCTGTTCTCGGCACACCAGATCATTTCATTTTTTATCGACTCATAACCTCTAAACCGCTTTGCTCATTCATACACACGAGAGGTCGATAAACATTCCTCTCCGAACACTTCTTACAGTTTTTGTACAATTTTCTATCTATAGCCTCTTCCCTAATTTTATAAAAATTTAATCACAATTTTTTTTATTGTTTGCGTGAATCTGTTGTCACAGAAAAGTAATTTCATTATAAAGAATATATCACAACGTATTTTAACTTTATCACTTTAACACATTTCACGCATTTTGCTATCCTGTCGAAACCAAAACCTATCGACAGATTATGCTTTCCGCTATACATTTGTGAGCTATCAAAGAAGTTGATCGTAAACTCTACGCTTTTCGGAAAGGATTAATTATCACAAAACCAATATCTAAAAACTTCCAACTTCTTAAATTGTATAGACATTGTATTGCTAAATAGTTCAAACATCTGCTGGGTTATGTATAAAATAACAATTTTTAACTTCATAAATTTGATATTTTGCACTGTTCTCGAGAAAAAATATCATACCAAGTTTGTAGTTAGCAGTTTTTTATGGGTTATATGTAAACAACAACAACCTTCAAAAGGCACATTTTCGAAAAAGAGATTACAATGATCTAAAATTATATCTAGTATCTGTAGTTTACGTTTAGCAGAAAAATTTCTAGATACCCTGTTAATATCTTTACTTTTTTACACTTTTTGTATATGCTTTTGTTGATAAATGGTTTTGATTTTATGTCTCTTTTATTTATTAATAGATTTTTCAATAGATAATAACCTTGATGTTTAAACTTAATTTCGGTCTATCAAAATATATAAAGAGAATAGTCGAAATTAGGTCGAATCGTCAATGGTATTTTCTATCAAAAATGTTATTTATAATTAATAAATAAATATAAATAAAATATAAAGATCTTTTATCAGCAAAAGTATATGAATAATCTTGTTTTTTCTTCAATATTTTCATTAATATATCAAAACCATTGCAAATTGTGTAGACATTTAACTTGCAAGCTTCATTAACTTCAATAATCTGGAAATTGTCCACAATCGCTCTGTCGATTGAATGAATCGTTTGTCGATGAGGCTTTTCAATTGAATTGTATTTAAAAGGGCATTAGAATGTTTTGTAATCGAAAAATTAACAGTTGTTAAACTTCACTGCCCTATATCGGTTTCAAGGGGATGCACTTGACAATATAAACTGATGGAACATCGGCAGATGTACGTTTTATCTTTCCTGTTCGCTTCTATTATTCGATTGTTACTATATCAAACTAGAAAATGTGGCGCAACGGATATAAAAACATTTTTTATGCAACCGCTTTTGTGTATTTGGAACAGATGATTTTGATATGATGTCAAAGAAGCAACATTAACATAAGGTTACGTAGGATGGATGATAATTTCGTTGGGTACTTGAAAATATAAAATTTTAATTGATACTTACACATATGTCTCCTCACTTGGAAAAGAAGTACCAACAATACCCACAAGAAATCTTATATCCGCGGAACTAAGCATACTTCATTATAAGAAAATATTAGAAATTAGAAATGCTAGAATGGATAGTCGTAAAACCTGTATGAGTAGAACGAGGAAACTAATAACGAATAATCACACAAGCAACCGATATAGAATAAACGAAGTAAAAAGAATATACAAAGCTTCTATTAAAACAGATAGATCTACTAGTCAAGAATGAAATAGATTTATTAAAATGACAAAACCACAATGGAAGGAAACATTTTTTTTAAATAGTCAAATTAGAACAAGTCTAAAGCTATTATAACTTGTAGAGGTGAAAAGATTAAAGAGAATATCTAGTCAGAAAACTGTTGAAAACAATAATATGACTATCAGTAAACTACAGAGGCAAAGTTATAATCAACTTAACAGAGGAAGTAAAACTAAGTATGTGGAAAAAAGATCCTGAAGAGGATTTTAGTAGGCGAAAATAGGGAGATGATTAAGAAGAACGATATACGGGAAGAAGAAAAAGGCAAAAGTATAAAAATGGGATAGTTGATTACAACGGAAAAATTATATGTTATGAAGATATAATGGAATATTTATAAGAGAGAGGGAATTCAAAACTGAAAAGATAAGACAAAAGATAGGAAAAGAAATTAATTTTCATATCTTGTAGATGAGTATGCAAAACAAAACGTCCAATTATTAATTACATACAAAATTCAATCATAATTTTTAATCAAAATATGTTTTTATAAAGGTTGCTTTTAGTAAACAGGATTATTCAGAACATATTTTACTTATTTCTCACATTAAAACTAATCTAATGGTTTTCGAACTAAAGAAAAAATGATTACTTATAATCTCCCTAGAGCTTCAATTCCTGGTGAGAAAAAATTTGGGTCAAGCTATTTATTGATTGTGCAGTTAGGTCACACGATCGAAAAAATTTTCGAAAAATTTGATTTGTTCTAATTGCATCCTGTCAAAGTTGAGGCATCTGTTTGGTTTATACTTTTCCGAAATAATTCAATTTCTTTGTAATTTCAAGAATGTCATATCAAACTGTTGATGCAGGAAAAGATAAAAACTGATTGAAGCTGATGTTAATATTTGAAAAGATATAATTAACACAGAAAATTTTCAAATGATACGAGTATCAAAAACATATTTCATGAAGAAGAAAACAACATTCGATGACATCCAGTCCAAAGACCAAATTTTGAAGACATGTGGAAAACCTAAAAAAATCGTAACTTTAAAACCGTGAGTTCATAAATATGTCAAATATACTCTAATTATATCTGTTTTCCTTTCTGTTTTAGTCGACCCTATACAAAATACCATGTATATATCAATTTACTCACTACAACCTTTTTCTTATGTAAGAAATATTAATTATCACAGTTTAGAATTTCTTTTATAGCATAACCGTCTCCACTTTTTTCCAGGTTTCAAAACACCTTCTTTCATATTTATTCTTATACTTGACAAGTGTTTTATTCATAAATATTTTTCTATACTTAGATATCCGCCCATATGACTGAATCTAGCAGCTACATAAACTATCAATGTGGTGACCTACATTTCCTTTCAATATATAAATTAAAAATTAGTTGTTAGTCGCCATGAAATAAATTTACCATTGATAATATCCAACCCTATAATTTCACAATAGATCCAAATTATTATGAAAGCGACCTCTGTGAATAGCAGTTATTTATCTCAGTGGGTAAACCGGAAGTGGTAAATGAACTGGTCGCCGAATATATGCCATATAATCCCCGAAAACTGACAAACATCGTTGCCAACCCCTACTAAAACCACGAGATTCACTGAAATAATTTTGAGTTACTTGCGGGAAAGGAAACAAAACAATTTATGCTGTTTCACTAATAAAGGTCAATCTATTATCAAAATATATCTCGCCACCTACTGGAGCTTCAATTGGAATGTTTTCATAAACTTGTATTCATTATTTGTTTACGGTTTACATGAACCTCCATTATAATTAAAAATATAGAAAGACTGGAATTTAAAACTGGAAAATATAGAATGGATTGAAATAATTTCCAAGGTCATATCTTGTATATATAGATATATAGAAGAGTTAAAATTTATACGAAGCCAAGTAAACACAAACTCCACTTTCATATATTATTTTTTCTTGGATCACACTAAAGAAAACTTATGATATCACACAATAGGGTATAAATTTTGAAAAAGTGGTTCTAATGATATAATTCCAGTGTGACTTGCAAAATTATAATTATTTTTGCTATTTTTATCACATTTTTTAAATTTTCAGTTTCAAATTTATTCTAAAACGCCCATTACCAATATGACAGTTCACAGACATAAGTACATAGTAAACTTATGTCTTTTAAAACTAATAAGTGGTGTAAAATGACTCAATATACTTGTTATATTTATTGTTCTAACTTCATATTAAATGGTACTGAAAGAATGAAAGTCTAAGTAGATGAATTTAAATTTCAATGTTTTCAATTTCAACAGCACAAAAATCATCGGCTGCAAAGATGCCTGTCCCTATAATTAATTATCCACTTCGTAGAATACGCTTTCCATTGTAGATTTTTTTCTCTATTCTTCTTTTTTCTGAATCTCTACCTATTTGCTTATTTAACATCCCAGTTTTCAAAAACATATGTGATTCAAAGTTTCCGTGGGGTGGAAAACGTGAAGTCTATTTCAAATACCAACTAGTAGGTGCCTTGTATCGTCAAAAAGCTTTATACAATTGGAATTGTTTGAAATATTTATACTACTGTCCAGTGGAATTGTTGTTCAAATGAATACGTGGCCATTTAAAATATCTTTGATTATATATTTTGTAACATTTAGAAACTTTCAAAAAACTTGAATCAATGCTTGGCTGCATAACTTATATAGTTTCAGTAGATTCAAAAAAATAACTATTTACATACCAAAGAAGGAAAATTATGTGTTTTCTATGTGTCGGGTTGAGTTATGTCTACCATAACAAGAAATTTGTAAAACTCGGGAGCTGTCAAGAGAATAATTAAGTATGTCATACCTAATGATGAGATAGGTCAAATATTGCTATGTTTGGTATAATTTATGACGCATTACCTATTTTTGGTTATTTAAGTTTTATAACAAAATCTCATGGAGTGATTGCATTGACTGTCATATTGGTAATAGATACCTGGTTGTTACGAAATTTGACATTACATGAAGAAAAACCTCTCAGGTAGTTTTATACGTTTTTCATAATTCATAAAATTTAGAAATGCGGAATCGAAAATGACGTATTAAAAGATCTAGATGAAAAGGAAAAATGTTTTCAGAAATGGCAAATAATGAACTATTAATCTTTATTTTTGCGCTCTTATAATATTGCGCATACTTTAGTAGTTATTGTATCTTATACAATTTTTTGAGCACAGAATTTCGAGGAATTTTGCCATTTGTAAATTTTCTTACGAATAACTAATTGATAATTGTTTCAATTAAATGCATGTAATGGCACTGCATATAATGAATATCACACAATACCACAAATTTATTGTGTTTATGAAACGTCATGTTTGTGTCTTTCCACAAGGAAATAGAGTACGTTTCCAATAAAAAAAAACCGATGTTTCCAAACTGGCAGATTTCTTGGGCATTCAATATAAAAACTAAAATGGTGTGAATTATAAAGATTATACTATCAAAATATGGAATGTTTAAATTATTGTAAGTTTCCCAGAGATTGGAATATCATTTTCAACTCAATCAGCAACTTTTTCATTTATTTTGTGATGCCAAAAAGTAGAAACAACTACAACAGGAGGCGGATACATAATATCAGTTCTTTATAATTGATTTTTTGGTAATAATTAAGTTTATATAAAGTAATATTCAAACGGACGATGTTACATTGTGCCATGCGAAGCTTAAAGCACTGGCATTCTATCTCAGAACTGTTTGAACTTTTTGAAGATTTGGAAATAATTGAATTGTCGAAGTTTTCGTATAATAGCACAATAAGCGATTCATTTTTATTTAAATAAATAAATATTGTAAATATTGAAGTATAACCGCATTTATAAAATTTCATTTGAGACAGAAAACAAATACATCAACACTTAAAATTATACCGTCTGATGTATGTTTCAATAACCCTATTATCTTCTTCAGAGAGCGAACTTTACCTACCCGATTCATATACGTACATTAATTTCTACCACATATGACTGGACTATTTCTATTCCTCTAGAATATCGTTGGTTAGAGGGGTCGAAATGATGTGCGAGACAATAGCACCATATTGGCCTTTGCAAATACTTCCCGAGTTTTAGGGATTTGCGTAGATTCTGTGCCACATGCTTTGATTATGGTATTATGAGTGGTAAGGACTTTGAGGGTATTACAGCATAACAAAGCAAACGAATTAATCGTGAATGCATTGGTGCTAATATTTTTTAACGGCGTTTAAAAAATCACTATTATTCGTTTTTTTGTCCAACAGTTTTATCGTTATGCTGTCAGCTGATATTTAATCATAAAAAAAGACTTTGTTAAGTTGGAGGCTGTGGAAGAATCATAATTATTATTCTTGACATTAAATGTCTTTGAATATCATTAGGAAAGGAAAATTAGAACATGAACAGAGGATATAACATTAAATAGTCTTTACTTTGATAAATATAATAAGATAGAATTAGAAGTGTAAATTTTATTAGAAAGAAAGATTACTAAGTACTAGCAAAACAAAATTAGGGCAAACATCGATCGGTCAAAAGACCTCAAATCAATTGATATACAGGGTGATGTATTGGTTTTTGTATCTCAAATAAAAACGCAACTTCAAAAAAAGTTCCTTTCTCATTTTCACAAGTGATATCAATATGGATTTACGAGATTCAGAACTTTTATATATTTTAGTTGATTTTCTATCTCTCTTTCGCTGCTTTCAATCTTGCTCAAGTCATTTAAACCATTGAGTGGGTAAGAACTTCAAATATAACAGACATGACAAAATCGTGCGAATAGGGTGGATGTTCAATAACTTTTACATTATTGAACCCGCGAAAATTGACTTATTTTATACATACTCTTGTTAACAATCATTCATAGAATTACATTTTTTAAGTTAATTTACTCGCGAGTGCTTGATAACCTAGCAATTGTACTGTCTTGATGAGGTTTACATCCAGTTTGTAGCCTCTAATACCTACTGGAAATTTGTATTCAGACTTATTATATTTCTTGGTCTTAACAATTCCTGTAATAGTGGATTTGAGTTTCTATGGTTTTACGATGTTTTATGATCCTCCTTTGGATAACATCTTACCATGATCACTTCCAGATCCACGGGAAAGGTGTGATTTGATACATACCATAGAGCACTTACCAGTTGACGGAGTATTTTCTTGATTGGGATCACAGGATAATCTTACGTACATGGAACCAATCTCGAAGGTTTTTCAACCATGAAAATATTTTTCTACCCAGGCCTGCGTTCTATCTTTCCTTCCATGATCAGCTATAACAAGGCACATTTTTTATTTCTAAAAATGTGGCCAAAGTAGGAAGTTTAATTCTCTTTACAATGGTTAATAGTTCTCGTTCTCTGTTCATTCGTCTTAGCACCTCGTTGTTGGTTACCCAATCCGTCCATGGTATTTTAAGGATACGTCTAAAAAGCCACACTACAAAAGCTTCCACCTTACGCGTGTTGGAGACCTTCAAAGTCCAGCTCTCAACACCATAAAGTAGAGTAGTCAAAACATAGCATTGTGTTATTCTCCAGCATGTTCTCAGGGTAAAGTCATTACTTGTGAGAAGCGACTGGCTCCTGACTATTTCTATTCTTCATCTGGGTCCCATTCGTCATTCAGTCAGCTTCCCAAATACTTAAAACGGTGTACTCTCTCATGGGTTGGTTATTAATTGACAGCGACACATTATTAATACTAGTTTTCGAGATTACCATGCATTTCGTTTTACTGTAGTTCATTTTAAGTACGTAATTTCACTGATAGTATTTACTCTTTTTAATAGCTGTTGAATATCTTGAATGGTGTGGGCTAGTATTACAATGTTACAGGAAGATCTGTTGGTTAGATAAGTTTTTAGAAGTAGTTGGTAAGTTGGGGAAAGAGTTTTTTTAAATTTAGTATATCAGTCACTGGCGCCAAAGTCTGTCAAACGTCGGTGGACTTGTGGCACTGTCGAAAATTTATATCTTATTCCAAATTAATTGCAGGATATCCATTCCTGTGGACATAGAAAGAATATTGACTGACTCAAGAATGACAAGTAAACATATTTTGGTTCACTGTTTGCTGTACGTTGATCTTCAGGCTTCCGCTAACCGTGTATTACGAATAAAAACTGCGTACATACTTTCCTCGACAGAACGTAGCATTTTCGCCATTATTAGTGAATCTTTGTGAAGTTGAGAAAGGCAAGTAGGGTATTTATTCTGTGATAGAAACGACTCAACTTAGGGATGCATTTAAATATGCAGTGGTGCCAGGTGCCTTTGTAAATATTGTATTGTTCTCATTTTTTCAAACAAATTTATTAATTGTATTGGCTATTATCGTAACATCGTCTACATATGCTATAATTGTGATTGGTCCTTTATTAAGCTTTAATATAATTTATATCCAATTTCATTTTGTTTCAGTTTATTCAATTGAATTTTCAAACGCCTTTTTAACGTAATATATTTCACATTTATCCATTCAATTAAATAAACAACCCTTATAAACTTTCAACATCGAAATCATAATTGTTGTTTATCGAATCACTCAAATGGTTTATTATCTCTTGCCATCTCATATTTAGAAATCTTTAACATGTACTCACTATAACTGTAAATTACCCGTATACTCATGTCAAGATATTAATTCGATAATTTTTCATTCACGTTCAATTAGATTAATGTGTTATGTGGTACCTTACATCTACAATATCTTTAAATCTAATAAATACATTTCCGGAAGCATTTTAGTTGTTGTTTTGGTTGTTTTGAATTTTTATGTTCTTAGTATTTGGGCCATAGAATTAATGGACTTCTATTATCCCCAGAAAAGTTATTTGTAAGACATCTATTAGGACTAACCTTAAAACGAGAATTTAATTATTAATAAATCGATTAATACATTCTTATTCTTTTTGTATTTTAAATATCAAAAAAATTGTTGTTAATTTTTGTAACTTGATTCTTATGGAGTCAAGGTTTAGATGTTAGTCGTTTTAGATGTTTCTCCAAAGTAGTAGTAAGTAGCATGTAACTGTAGGTCTAAGCCTAAATGTTTACTTCAAGTTGTTTCAATGCACTAAATAATATACACACTGTTAGTTCCATTTAAAAACAATGCAACTGTTGTCCGAATCTTCAATATCAACTTATAATTCTCACTTTTTATGACTGCAAATTTAATAATTGTCAGTAGAACAGTTATTGGAACTATTAATTTCAGTTTTACTACATATTCATGTTAAAAGTAGCCGTAGTTGTCCTTAATAAGCAGGAAGTCATTTTCTAAAGAATTCGATGCATAATTTCTGTTTAAGACCTAAATTTTTCGCTGCATTAGATATCTATTCAGCTGCCTCAATTGTTAGTCACAAAGATATCTTGGTCAATATTTTTTTTGACAATTTGTACGCAGCTCCTTGACATTGTTGGGTTCTAATATCTAATCTAACAATAACTAAAGGAAAAATGGTATTTGCATGCTATTTGAAAACATTTTCTTGTGAATCTTCATTTTCAGCACTTTTTTCCATTTGCTTTATTTTTTCTAAGCACATCAATAAAGTTGAGTCTCATTTTTAAGAGACAGAATAATAAAAGTCCTAATAAAACAATATTAGTTGATTGAATTTAAGTCACCATTTTTCGTTATCCATAACGAGTTATTATGAAGTCGTCAACCATTTAACGAACACGTTCACAACTAGTCTCCACTAAACCTATTCTATTGACAGAAATGATGTCGATTGATGAATATATGCTAATAGCCGCAGCTTTTATTATTTCAAGCAAAAATAAATAGAAGCATTGGTATTAGGTGCAAACAAGCCTCTACAAAAGAATCAAATATGGAAGAATTGAGCTAATAAATATTAGAGACTAGATAGACTTGTTAGCAGAACGTACTTAAGATGGAATTAGAAACTTTTTTAAATAATAAATTTTTAAATAAAAATGACAATAATTGTAAAAAAGCAACCTCATCTACCGTTTCTATCAACGAGTAGCTGTAAATTGACTTTTGTCAAAAATTTTATAATCTACGTGGTTTGGTTTGAATTTGGCAGCCACTGTTAGTAGATGCAGATGGAATATGTATATCTCTACTAGATGTTGATGGAATCTCTGTAGATGTGTTTGCGTCTTCGATAGAATTTGTTGATTGATTGGTGGTTATGCAAAATCATCGAAGTGAAATTGTCAACTGTCAACATTGAAGTGGCTAGAGTCACAAGTTAAAGTTGTCTACTCCAGAGCGTCCCGAAAGTGTTTTGCAGTACGGAACTGTCACTTTCACTACATGGAACACTCAACACGCCACTTTAGGTATGTAAATGAATACAGAACAAACAATTTTCAGATGGCTTCAGTCTAAAAAATAATCTTGACGGTGATGTGAAGAATCAACATTGACATATTTGTACAAAAACAAGTATCGCCATACTGATTCTGAATTGTGAACTGCCCCTCCTGCACTAATTATTGTTATTTTAATCATTTCGCATTTTCGCTTTTTACTGTGGAGTAAATGAAGCTTTTCCTGTTTCTCTAATGAACATTTAGTCCGTAACAATTCCGGAAGGCAGTTTATTTTAATTTTACCATGTTATAAAAAAGAGTATTAAAACTGTTTAACTTTATGACGTTATTTCTGGAATATATTTTTTGAATTAATTCCTTTTTTTTTCATTACATTGATGGAAATTTATATCTTTCCAGAAATGCCCTAGAGTTCAAATGAGCAGAAGATTCTCTTGAGTATAAATAATAAACAGAATATTTATATCAACAAAATTGTAGACAGGAGAGTATTTCATATTGACTTTTTGATTCTCTGGAACGAATTTATGGTGACCTATTCTAAGAAGAAAACGAATGTTCGATCGACTTTAACTTAGTTAGGAACATTATCTCATGTTTATCAGCCAGGATGTTCTTTTATCAGGTCCACGTAACATATTTGAATTCAATAATAGACCCCTACGTTATTGACAGGTCTGATTTTTTCAGTAAGGGGTTGTACATTATGTTCAAAGAGGTATTTGTTTATTCGGAACGTCCGACAGCGCGGAGAAGTTAATGAAGTTTATAGCGCGACCACACATAAAGTAAATAGCGGAGATGAAAGCGCAGCGGATAACCTAAAGGATTTCAGACTCTGAGAGACTTATTTTGAGCCGCAGAAACAATACATAATTTTCTTCAGTTGTTCAGGTTAGCTTGTGATAGTCATTCGGACTTGAATCTGGAGAATAGGGCTGATTAGGGAGCTTGTAAGCTTGTTTGTAACTCTCTTTTCTGGCTTATTACTGTTAGTATATCCCACCACTTTATGTGCGTTCGTTAGCTGAACGCGCAAATGCGTCAACCTCCAGATTCGCCGGTCGAGGGTTCAAATTATCAATGCAAATTTTTTCTTTACATCGATATAAACTTTACTATCTGCCCTCCGTAGGAGATTTGCAATGCTAAATACTAGAACTTGAGGAAGAATTTTATTTTTGACAATAAATCGAACTAAAAAAGGGAAAATAAATTTAGTTTAAATAAAACAAAAAACACGCTTTTAAAGTAATTCAAATTAAAAAGTTGAAAACAATTTTTAAAATAAGTTTAAAACAATAATGTATGAAAAATACTAGTATTGTGAAAATCGTGGGGCGATTTGTTCCATATTTCTAATACATCGATTTTTAAACTTTATTTATTCCAATAGAATTACACCCTTGAACTGTACTGATGCAAAAGAGCTATTTTCTTGGTTAGATGCTGTAGTTTTTATTACAATTTCTTATTGAATCGACATAACGTTCGCCATTGATTGTTTCACTCACTTTGGCTTTCTTTGACGTCGAATCCCCAAAGCAACTACTGTTTGTTCTCTTGTGTAGTATTTATCTTATTAGATTTTGAGTGGTTTATTTTGCAAAATATAATGCTTAATGAGCTTAAGAAATGAAGTTTTCTCCATTATAACTTAATAACCAATATATATCTAAAAAACACACACTATCTAACGCAGCTTGTTCAAATTTAGACAATACTCCAAATAAACCTGTTGACACAAGCAGTGTTGCTTTTCAGGCAGGAAATTTAAAAAATTCATAGATAAATAATTCACCTTCGTACGTACAAAGTATTTATTTTCTATTGAATTGTTCCTGTTTCCAGAAGTTAAAATGCTCTACATATGAGTTACCGTTGCATACTTTAAAACTACTAATACATTCTATAGGATGACTGGATAATGTGGATATTTGTATTTTTATTTTAAAAATCCTGACAAAAAGCTGCTTGCAAATTCCCCACTTCGATTTTTATTTGTACCTTTTTATTCTACAAAAATAACCATTCACGATCTTCGATAAAATTTTACATTCAAATTTTTTTACTCAATGTTTTGTACCCTATTGGTTCAGTCTACTTTTTTTACAATTTTAATAACAAGTTTTCGTATCTTCTACAATATCTTACAATCTTGAATTCTCTTTTCCACTAAATAAAATTTCAAGACATCGTTGTCCCGAAATAAGTAAACCGGCAACCAGATAAAAAAATACTCGAATGAGAGGTCGGAAGATGGGGTCAGAAAAGAGGTCAAGCTATCGGTTCACAATAAATTCTTTGGTGTACTATATATAAACCTAAAACTTTTTGTCATTATTTCGTGAATATATTTCATTTTTATTGTACTATACATCTTGAAGTTGGAGAACTCATTAACATAACTGGGTTCTGAATTTGCTTTATATTGAATCGCTGAATTTTTTCAAATCTGTTCTGAATATAACAAAAAGATTTCGGGACTATAATTTTTGAAACAAAATGCTTTGTGTTGAAAGGCAGATACTATATAAACAAAAAATTATAATTATGTTCAATTTTCAATCAACAATTTATAACAATTATCGAAATAATGTGTTAATGATTAAGATTAAGACATTCTTGATAAAAAAAAAACAAGAGTCTGCAAACAAATTAAAGAGGTTGTAATGGTAAGACTACTGCAGCTATCGTCGTTATGTTACTTTTTATACATAGATGGATGGTCGCCAGGCAGGTATCTACTATCCACCATCCGACCAACCTTCCAGCAGTGTGTCCTCAGGTTTAAATATCATTTTGATTAAATAAATGTGATTCGCTGATCGAAATTGATGACTTCATATCAAATATCAAAATAAAACAATGGATATTGAATTTAAACAAAATATCAACTCTCTATATCATTTCTTTAAACAAAAACCAAGTGTTCGGAAACATTATTAGTAGTTGTACATGAGATGGATAAAAGTTATCTGTTAAAAATGGTGCAAGATGTGTTGAAGCCCTTTAAGATTCAATTAAAAATCTAAACTGAAAGCCGAAAGACTTTCACATTTAGGATTATAAATACTTACTTCAAACATTCAAAATGACATCGGTTTTCATAATGTATAAATGAAAATAGAAGTCCAAGCACAAACCAAACCAAATCTTTCAAAATCCTCCAT
This sequence comes from Diorhabda sublineata, assembly GCF_026230105.1. Lineage (NCBI taxonomy): Eukaryota > Metazoa > Arthropoda > Insecta > Coleoptera > Chrysomelidae > Diorhabda > Diorhabda sublineata. The sequence continues at coordinate 8,922,224 of NC_079482.1, forward strand.
CGTTCTATGAAAATTTGGCATTAATAATCCGAAATTAATCTTGTACCACATGCAACAAAACCATTATTGATCGGTGTATTTACATTCTTCTCTTTATCTTAGTTCGTTGTTTGTTTGTTGAATTTTAAGGTACTTGAACTCTCAAATCAAAACTTAAAACGTGATTTCATACCCGCCATAAAATTTTAACTTCTGTTACAATGTGTCAACTGGTGATCATGTTGTCATGAAGATTAGACTACTCGTGAAGGAAGGTTATGTAGCTCAGAAGTTTTTTACAAAATTTAAATTTATTTCAGATCCATTGTCCAATATAAAATATTCTTCTCGGCCAATTTTTAGTTCTGTATTATTTATAAAATTGTGAATTTAGGTTATGTCATATAACCTAACCTAACTTAACCTAAAAAGTTTAGAGATTCTAGGTTTCAATCTAGGAACAAAATATTCCGTAATAAACCACAATGAGGCTTTCAGTTATTGCTGTTAAATCAAACAGTGTACAGTCTATTTTTATAAATGAGATATTATTAAAATAATAAATCATTCGTAACCCATAGGCGTATCACTTTTTTTAGAAGACAGTTGAAATATATCGGGTGTAACTTATATTTCTCGTGGTTCGAACATTTCATCAAATACATCCTCCAACTCCCACAACTTCTCTTCTTCTTTAAAGGTATGACTTACTGCCTTTTTCATTATTTACGGCCTCCAAAAACATCTGTTCAACATCACTTATTTTCAAATTATTATTTTCTCTTGAAACGTCTCCCTTCATTCATACCCATACCAGTTTAAATGGTGACAATGATATGGTGGTGATCTAACCACTTCATTCTACAATTTTCTGCAATTTCATCTATTTTATATTTTTTAAATTTCCTTTAAGGAAGGGAACACAAAGAATATAGTTCCTTTCTCACAAAACCGAGATGGATTCTTTGAATTTAGGCTTATATAAATCACTTGGTTGTAGGCAATTTTTCTAAAAGTTAAGTTCCGTGTGATAACTTGCATTATCCAGTACTATTAAACAGTTCTGTCTTTATGGTAGTCACCGAAACGAGTAGATTCAAAAGTCACTAAACTATCTTTGAGCTGCCGATGTGTACTATTATCAGTCTGCGCAACTTTCCTGATGGTGGATTTAAACCAGTAAATGAATGATTTAAAAAAGTTTGTGTTCAACTTGTAATAGTTTCATCTTGCCAAAATTTATTTGGTATAATTTCTTCTCCATACTACAATATCGTATCTTACTTGCGAAAATTAATTTCTTTTAAAAGTTTTTGTGGTGTACTTTTTACTTTGTCTATTGTTGGAAATTGTTTTCGAAAGAAAAGCGGAAGCACTTTCCTTCGAACTCTTTGTTTTAAATGATTTTCTATTCTGCATTTTGGTTTTCCTGGCATTTTACGTGCTGTTTGAAACCCGCCACATTTGTCTTGTTCAATAACTATGTGAATTGTAGATTTTCCAACACCAAGCATACTACTAATTCCAATGTATTATCAACACATTTATATAAATGATTTAAAACTATTAACTGTTTTTTCATTAACTGTTAAAAAACCGATTTTTCGGTGTTTACGCGGCCCTTCTAAATTTTTTACATTCCCTTAGAATTCACATTAGACTGCACACCGCACCTCGCAGATTGCAACTGAAATTTTAAGAATACATAACTTGGTCCTTTTGACTAAATGGAAAAACTTAAAATCGTATTTCCGATGAACTTTGTTGGGAAGAGAGTCTTGGAATCAAAATTTCTAACCTTTATTTACTAATAGTTATTTATTGAAAAAATCTCATTATACGGCTATGTAATGTTTCATACACAGGACTTGTTCTATGTTTATAAAAGAGCGAAAACTTACATTAGCTCTGGTACATTGAAAAAAAATTTAGGAAATATTTAAATTATTCTGTAACAATATTTAAAATTACCATATTAAGTTTTACATTCAAAATTAGGTTTTATTACTCTCTCCATAAAAATAGACTATAGGGTCATTTTTATTAAATTTATTTTCTAGTGAACAACAATTGAAACATTATTTTTTGCATTAGATTTACAGATTAAGAATTTTTCTAAAATTCTTTTTATATTCTTAAAATGTCAATAAATATATAAAAAAATGGATATTGAAAATGTGTTTTTACATTAGTTTAAAAAATGCCTAAAATCTTGGCTTCCATACCAGGCTACCCCCATGTAGAATGTAATTTCGTACTCATAAATTTATATTTTAGTTTAGCTAGGAGAGTTGTTATGTACAAACAATCCATATGCATTTGCTTGATTTGTTTTACTTCCGGCTATGGTTTTTTACCTGAAAGCCTATTAATCTGTGGGCAATAAAAGAAAATTTGATAGATCTCATTACAATCTATGTATTATTATTCGTCTTCTGTATTAACTAAATGCAATCAGTAGCTTTCATAACTCAAGAAATCGATACCAAAGCATTTCTATAGTCTGTACTGTTTACTCAAAGGAGTTTATAACTCCGAGTTCGAGGAAACGTACTCTATAAAAGCGCTCGGCATAAATCGTCTGTAATTACATAATAACTGGTTTGAAATATGTAGATTTAGAAATTTGAATAATCATCTTGTAATTTCTATAAAGTTTAAGTCGAAATTTATTCAGTAAGTATTTGATTCTTGAATAATAAGCACGTTTGATGGATTCACTGTTCCGGAATGCTAATCTATTTTAAATATTGAAGTATTAATCTCGAAGCATTTTTAGACAAGATTAAAGCTGGTTTGAATTGGCCCAAGGAATAAAAAAATTAATTGAATGATTTCAACATAAATATTTAAATTTCAATAAACACTTGGCGTTTTGATCTTCAAAAAAATTACTATTCAATTTCACTTTAAGGTTGATATTTCTATACGTATCTGCCCGGTGAAGATCTATAAAAACGTTAGTTTAGCGTACAGTCAATTTGGAGATGTAAATAGAGTCAGATTTGTTCAAAGGATGATCCTTTAAAATGGTTTGTATCCTACAAGGAATGTAGAAAGCAACTGGTACGAGATAATGGTAAAGTTTCGAGTAATTTGCTAGTTGGCAGTGGTGTACTTCAGGGTTCAGTTTTAGGTCCAATTCTTTTTTTTTCCTATTCATTATTATTAATGGTAAATTCACTTTATTCACGGATGACACTGGTGTAACCTGGAGTGGTCCAGATATAAAAACTGTCTATGTTTGAATAATGAGAAAACTTTAGTTTTATTCTACAAACAACCTCTAAAACTTAACAATGACTTAATACTATCCTTGAATTGGATCAAGTTTCTTGGTCTACATATTGACGGTGCCCTTCAATGGTCTGTACATGCAATGACCTTGGCGTAAAAGTTATCCTCTGCTTGCTTTGCTATTAAATCTGTGTTTAAACAGGTCGATTCTCGTACTGTTTTATGTTATGTTACTGTTATGGTTTGCCTTTCTGGGGGTCTTATAGTTTGAAAATCTATCTTCAAAGTATGTTATGGTTCAAGTAGTGAAACGCATTACGAATTCTGTTCTAAAAAATACAAAATGTTAACTCTCCCCGCTATTTTCATTTTAGAATCTGTTTCGTTTGGTCAGCTGAGAGACTCATTCATAGCTACTCTACTGAAAGAAAAAAATTGGAGATTTACTTCTGAACTAGTAAAAAATTCCATCATCTCCAATGCCAAAAAGTTATCCAATCAGCTACCTTCAGAATAGTAAATACATTTAATAAGTTCCGGAGATTGACAAAGGCATTTCTGCTTGAAAGACCTTATTATTCTGTTCCAGAAATCCACAGTTTACCATAAACTCAATAGACTGACATAATTCAATTTAGTATAAGGTATATGTATAATAGTAATTATTATTAAGCCAATTTATCATTTTATATTATCTAATATAAAATTATGTTGCTTTGTCAATAAAATTGTAATATTTTCTTATTTCTAAGAGAACAAACATAATCAGTGAACATTAGCCAATCCTTAGTAGCAGGAATTCGCAAAGCATATCAGCACATCAATCGCATCCTCAAAATCCTCCAGAGAGTATTTGAGGAACATTTTTATAGAGGACTGCAGTTTGGTAAACAAATAAGGGATCAATTGGAGTCTCTTTATTTTTAAAACGACGGAAACAAAAATATGATCACACCATCTTTGGACCATTGAAATCCGAGGAAAGGATGAAGTTATGTTATGCTCCATTGAAAGTCCTTTCTGGATTCATATTCCAGTATACCAAATGTTACCTCCATGATACAATTTACATATACAAATTTGATATGTTTTAAAAGTGAATAAAAAGTTGCCCTTGATACATGGGGTTGATATGGATTAACTGCAATAAGTACCTTATCTGAAATTGATATTTATTGCCAAAAAGGATCTTCCGAAACTTTTCCATTTCCTCTTGCGCTTCAATACTTTAAATACCGGTTATTTTTTGAAATTTACATTAAAATATCTAAAATTTGGACAATAAAAAATCTAACAAGATAGAGCATAAAAAAATTTAACAAGACCAAAACGAGATTCTAAGTTGTCTCTATACGAATCGAGCCAAATCTCGCTCCCGTGTGAAGCCCGAATTTTTGTACCTTGGTTAATAATGTACAGCTTTTCTACTGCAACAAACTTAGTAGTGGTGACAAAACATACTACAATTATTGTCTTCATTTACTAGACTAATGTGAGAAAAAAACACAATCATTTATGAACAAAAATGTGTTCAAATCCAATAATTATTAACAGAAGAAACAGACAAAATTCCAATTATATTTTTTTAACATCACGCCATCAATAAAACACTCTTCAACCATTTTCAGGTTTATTATATTGGGTACAATAGAAAAGGCCTTAAAATTATTATTCACATGTCGGTCTTAGGTCTTTTTTCAAATTTATAATCCGATCGTGTTTCATTCTCATATACTTTCTCAGAAATTAAATGCACTCAGTTCATTCATGAAATATGACAAGCAAGTAAATCATCGCATGTGTTGCTACTAAGTGAGTCTAAAGAGCCGACAACAAAAGTTGTAATAAAAAATATCTCACCATAAAAAATAAAACACAGTTCCGCATCATAAAATCATAATAAGAATGCGTGGCGTTTAGGGGGTTATAAAAAATATATAAATCATTAATGAGATCATTATTTAAATAATAGTAAATAGGTACCTATCAAAGTATTATTTCCATTTTTACTCACTCGATATGTTTTCATACATTACATTCAAATCATAAGATTTATTTATAATATTGAAAGTTTTCTAACAAAGTTGTTTTGTCTATAAGATATGAGGTTGATGAAAATATGGTGATCCATTTTTTAAATAGTTTTTAAGCATAGATATTTTTAAAAGAAGCCCCTCAAAAATACTTCCTAAATTCAATGTTGGAATAGGTTTCGATCATACCTCGTAATTGTACAAAGAAAAACTAAGCAAAAGTGAGTACAAATTCTTTTCAAACATTCAATACAAATATTAATTAATAAATCAAACGGAGTCCGATTAGTTTCAGCTAAACTAGAAACTAACCATATAAAACATAATGGTAATATTAAATATATAAATTATTGTTATTCAATTAAATCAATGAAGTTAACACTCAAAATAAAAAATAAAAAACATATTAAAATTGAAGCTCACCTAATCTCAAGAAATTATCTCAACAACAGAACTTTAGCCACAATAAGTAATTAAAACAAGCACCATAATTTCCACGTGAAAATAAATATTTTTTACAGAAATACAGCCTTTTACACTTAATATAGAAGGCGTTTACAAATTCATGCGACTATATTCAGGAGGTGATTTTACATATTAAATTTTTCTTTCCTATAACAAAATTTCCTCAGCCCAACCCTTTCCCCTTAAAAGGTGGTGACTAAAATTGAGTTTTTTTTCAAAAATTCAGTAATATTGAAAACTTGAAATTCTGTAATTTTCGATAAGGAGTAACCAGGGGTATATGAAAATTAATGTTACTTTTATTAAAAAAAATATAAATTATGGTATTTTTCTCTCTGCAGCTATTGGTTTTGGGAAAAAAAATAAAAAATGTTTTTGAATAAAAGAAGGATTTCAAATTATAATTTCATTTCATAAATTTCATCTTTAAAAAAAGTTTTGATATGAAGTAGAGTAAGTGTGGTTAATTTCAACCCCGTTTAATGTAACAGGAATATTGAAAAAATACCCGTGGTTAGTCCTTTGCGAGTGCACGAAAATTACAAAATTTCAAATTTGTAGATTTATAAAATTTTAGAAAAAAAAATAAAAACTTAATTTTAGCCACTACCTTATAAGGGTGATAGCTCGATAGGGTGAGCCGAGAAAATTTTGTTATAGGAAAGACCCATCTTAAGTTCATACAAGCTCCTCCTTTGTTTTGTCGCATGAATTTAGAAATGTATATCATATGTTGATGTTACTTAAATACCTTTTTTTCAAAACAATTTAATTTTCTTTTGATTACGAAAAAATGATTTCTCAATAAATATTAATAGCATACAATGAAATGATTGAATGAAATGAAATGAATGATCAAAACTGTATTTTTTTTTAGTTTTGGTATCTTTTCAAAGTGAAGGGCGAAAATGTAAAAAACAAATGGATTACGCAGAGAAATGCATTTTGAAATTTGACAAAAAAAACTTATTGACTCAGTTATTTACATTTGATTCATCAAAAATGTGGAAATTGATTCAGGGTGTAAAAGGTAAGTCAATGTATTTTTTGTAATAATTTAAACACAGAATTTCATAAAGTATAATAATCAAGTGATTAGTTCTATCCTTCATTTTACAGAAAACAGAATTGAATTTGTGGTGGTTTCTGTTTGTTATAATTATACTATGTTGCTTAAAGATTCAAGTTTAGGTAGATTTTATAAAGATGCTTAAAAAGGTAAAACATCATTTTTAGAATTAGTATTACTAGATTATAACCTTCCTCTAATGTTGAAGTCATCGTGAGAAGTATTATATAGAACTCGTTTCAAAAGATATGAAGAATGTGAGTTTCATCAAAAAGTTTGTACATTAATATTAAAGTTCTTTTCATAAAATTCTATTTCTATTAGATTCAGTTAATCTGGAATTTCCAAGATATAGGAGATGCTTCATCTACTTAAATTAAATAATGGGCATTGAAAACAATTTACTAAATATTGAAAATATACTTGAAATGAGATAGAAGAAGTAGAATAACTGCAAATGGAAATTAACGGAAAAAATGCAAAACTATGATAATAAATGGGAAAAATGGAAATGACGTTGGACTGATAGCAATTTTCGAATATCTTTAAATAGTAACAAATGATAACAGTAAAATAAAAGCAGAGATTACAAACAGAATAAAGAAGGTAAAAAATATACAAATATACCAACACTAACTTACACCTCGTATGCCTGGTTGTCTCATTTGAAATTACTGAAAAATCTCGGTTTATTTTTCAAGGCTCCTAGACACCATGAATTCATTATCAAGTTAATTTTGTTAAAAATAGGTAACTTAAAACAAACACATAGATCGCGCTACTTAAAAAATTTCCGTGTATACTCAACCACGTAGTAGTATTAATATCACAATTTTCAAAGAAAAATTCAGTTACTTTTTAATTTAATTAAGAGACATGAAACTCTGAAATGGATCTCTACATATTATTATAACTTAAAACGTCTAATTTTATTGTTTTCCAGCTATTTCCACTAGCTTTCTCCAGTTATTCCATTAAACGCTAATACTAAATTTTTGCTAATACTGAAACGCACGTAAATGAAAATTCAAATATATTACAATGTTATTGACAAGCTTGTATTAGATTGGTATGTATGTGTGTAACGGAATCTGTGAACTTGACTGTTTCTTTTGTCAAAACTTCGGATTTATTTGACCAAGGGCCGATTATGAAACAATAATTTCATAAATCCGTACCACGCTCCTGATCAGTTTCATCAGCTTTTTCACAATTATATTTTTTATTAATTACTCTACCTTTAGTTGCAGTTTTGAGAAAAATGTTTTTTAATTTCTTGTTTCGTTTAGTTTGGTTTTTGTAAGTATTGTTCATTTTTTTATTATTGAGTAGCTGAATTTTAAATAGAGCAAGGCGCTAAATATAATAATTCTAAAAACGCATGTTTTATGATATAAGGCAAATTTCAATAACTATTTCTATCATCACCCGACATTATCTTGGTGCCATAAACCTTTTAACGAAAAAGACTACGACAATATTATTTCTGTTAAACCAACAACCATAAAAATAATTTATTACTAAAAATAATATATGTGAAAGTTTATTTTTCAAACCGGTGTGTTTTTATTGTTGGCCAATAAACTACTCACTATTGTATCTTTATCACATGCATTCTAATATCTATGTACATTTCATTCGTGTTCCAGGACCGAATCCACCGACATTCTCTTTGTTTGAGAGTCAAAAGGATTATTAAACGAAAAACAAACCAGATTATGATAGAGATATAAAACAAATTCATTACAGACTATTAATAATTAATGAAGTTTTTTAATGTTATTGTAAACTGTATATTATTTAAGAATCTTGAATAAAGACCCAAATTGATCAACATATCATATACATAGATGTTTAGATCCAGGGTTCCCGAGTCCTAAGTTCCCAGAATCACGGACGGTTTTACATCTCGAAAACTTCGGGATTGTAATTAACTAATCCGATTCGACATTTGGCAGCTATCTTAGTTTTTTAACTGATCTATTTATTATGGTATCACTTTCTTATAAAAATAAATAAGAAGGAGAGAAAACGTCACTACAGAGTCATTTTTTAACCACTATTAGACAATCTGTTCAATGCAAAGCATCAAGTTTTCTTTGTGCATAGTATTTATTTGGCCGTCTGAGATTTATAAAAAACTACCTGATACCACTTTAGAATGTATTAACGTTTTGTACTCCTAAAAAATAGAATCCAAAAAGCGCTTGCAGCCCTCAATAATACTGTACTTTTAAGTTTTTGTTTCAACAATTGAGCGAGAATGATTTAAGTTTGGCTAGATTGACTCACTTATTAGACCGCATTAGAGGTCGTCGGCAAAAAAATGAGTGTAAAAAAGCAGATTATTATATTAACTGATAGAATAAAGAACAACTGCGAAGTTGGAAAATAAGGTAAAGGGTAGTTGGGATGCAAAATGATTCCGTATTAATTGAGAGAAACAGAACTGATTCATCGTTAAAAGAAAATTTCGACGTGCAATAACCTAAGGGGAAAAATTGGAGATTGAATTCTGAATGCATTATTATTTCGCAACTCAAGTAAAGCACGCTCATTCCAACCACCAACAGTCACGACACGACACTTGTTGATCTGTAATGTAAAATATAGGAAGACAAAACTAATTTGAATAGGTTTCTTGATAGAAATGTGGTGAAAGTTTTGTTTATTAAGAGATTAAAGTTGTTAAGGTTGAGGTTAAAGTTAAGAGATTTCAAGTTTCTGTATGCGTACGATTTTTGATATATTTTACAAACTTCTATTCATTTATTTCGCTAATATAAAAGAAATTTTTATGTAAAACAATGATTTTTATTTCATGTTCGTAATACCCAAGATTCGAAAAAAAAAACGGGATCGAATCCTCTACATCTACAGAAACTATATCTAAATTACTTACATCTTTGTTGGTATTTAGTTGACCTATTTTATATTAATTTTCAACTATGAACAACAAAATTAAAACTGACAATGCTAGTAATATTCTTGAGTGGTGTGCAGATTTTAACATTTTTTTTGATATACATTGGAAACACTACAACGTTGATGCTAAAATGTTAAAAGGTTTGGGAAATTAAGTACAAAATGATGTTAAACCTTTGACTAGTAAGTCGGTCAAGAGCTCAGCTGACAGTGTTATTCGGACTCTGCTCAGTCGAAAAGAACCATTTATTATTGGTTTGTTGAATTTAAACGTGGTCGTACAGACACCGATGATGGTGAATGTTCTGGTTGTCCAATTGAGGTGGTTACTCCAGAAAACATCGAAAAAGTCCAAAAATTGGTTACATCCAATCGTGAATTTAAATAGCGTGGGATGGATGGAACCAACACCTTCACTTCACCTAACCTAACCTAACTTCACTCCGAAATCAAAACGATCATCATCTGAGTGGATTGCAGCAGGTGAACCACTTCCAAAGCGTCATAAATGCACAAAAAATAGTCGCTCAGCTCAAATGAATAAGTAATTGCTGAAACTGAAGCCTATTTTGAGGCAAAAGACAAATCCATCGATAAGCACGACATGGAGAAGTTATAGAAGCGTTGTAATGATTATATTACTCTTGAATGATATTACATTGATGAATAAAATCGATGTTGTGTCGCCTCTTCAAAAGCCACCCTCGTGTTATATACGCTCGCTCCTGACTTCAAAATTATTGTTCTGTAGTATCATCATCAATAAGAAGTCTTTAAGATGTAGAAAGCGTGTCAAATCTATTCATTTTCCAGGTAATAGTAATATTTTTAAACATTTAAAAACATTTTCAACTCCAACTCTGTTTTATCATGAAAAACTGAATTATTATCCAGCTAGTCCAACAAATATTTACTTATTTCATCGTATTTGTATAAGTGACGAAGTGAAGTATCGAAATTTAACACTTCTTCGAAATGCATTTAACTTTATATATATACACCAGTAAATATTGATACTAATGTTGATAAAACCTTCACAAAACAAATATTTATTCGTAACAATTGATTACCTCAAAAATCAATCTGCTGATGAGCCCTTTCATGGTTAAATGACAAAAAAGACAGGAGTGTGCATGGGTAAATAAATACAGTGATATTAATATGGACGGAAATGGAGATTGGCGTGACAAATTGAAGAGTTAAATACACTAACATTAACTTATAAATCAACAGTTGCAGAAGGGTTATGACGGATCCTTCTAAGAGCAATAACCATTTGGAATAAATTCAGTAGATCAAATACAATTTTTTTATATGCTCAGACACGTCGATTATTATTTACATTATCTATTGTTTATAACCAATAATAATGGATACAGAGTGTACCAAATTACCTCACCATAAAGTGATAACCAATTGGATAACAAACGCATAACCCAGTCAATTTTTTATGACAGATAAGAGGAGTTTTTTGAATATAAACGTATTGGGACCTCCCAATCTTTGAGGATCACACTATCATAAGCGAGATCAGTGTATTATTTATATTTTCAAATTAATTATTTGGGATATTCATTTATTGTTCTTGAAAGAAAATTATAGTAAATCTCGTTTCATTTCACATAAAAGAAAATGAGATTCTAACATCTAAACTAGCAAGATATTAACCAACCAATGAGTTGAAATATATTTACTTCAATTAATAAATAAATAACCACAGAAACTATCTGCACAATAATTTAGTCGTGGATATTTTTGGTTTTTTTTTTATATTATCTGATAGGTTGTTATATAGTATAGTCCCTAAGTATACTCTTGTTTATTTCTAGTTTCATAGCCATGTGTTCGACTTTGTCATTTATCACTGTTTAAGTATTGTCTTAAGGTGACGTGCAAATAATATATTTGATGGATAACTAATAATTTCGCTTCAGCGAGAAGTTCATCAGTGGGATACATGCTATGCTTGTTCAGAAGTAATTTAAAAAATTTATTTTGCGAAACTTATAGTACGTTATAGTATGTTTTCCATCGGAAAGTACGATCTAACATTATTTCTAAACATCTAGTTTAATTTGCTTGCTAGTTCTATCGTGGAAGAATTTTGTATAGTTCTATCAAATTTTGGAAGAAACGTCTCGAAGCTGCTGAATGGTAGATAAAATGTTTTTTCGAAATTCTCCGACAATAATCTATAGTCTAACTAAGTTTTAATTTCTACAAAATCCCTTCCAATTTTTAATTTCAAATTGTACCAGTTTGTGTCTATATACAATCACAGTATCATCAGCAAAGCTGATGATATCACTCATTTTCCCCAATAAAAATATATTGTTAATGTAAATAGTTGATAAAAAGGGCCAAAGACCGTTCTTTTAGACACTTCATACGTCACTACTTTTGTTATACTTATTTTATCTTTTATTTTGAACTGTTGTTCTCTATTTTCCAGATAACTTTCAAAAAAACTATATGCTGGATCTAGTATTCCTACGTCCTCCAAGGTTTCTAATAGAATGGAATGATGGACGGTGTCGAAAGCCTTTCCCAAACCAAGAAATATCCCTATTAGTGGCTCATCTTTATCTATGCATTCGAAAATAGTGTTTGTTAGTAATTTGGGAGTTTGAAAGTAAATTATGTTTTTCCAAGAATTTGTTCACTATAGCTTTCTCAATTTAAAAACTGATTTTACAACACTGATTTTGAATGCTTTTGGAAATTGTTCTGTTTTGTTTATCAAATCTTTTTTAATAATTTGTTTTACCTCATTCTTTGTTGCTGGATACAAATATAACGAGTGGCAACCAACAATCTTCTTTTCTCTATAGTTACATGGTCGATTAATAGTATGGACTAAATTTTTACCCATTATACTCTTCATATCCCATACTAATTGCACCACTATCTTCATTTCTTCAATTTCATCGACATTATAACATTTCTTATTTAACCTTTATGTCCTATGATTACCGTTTCTTCCAATATCTTTAATTTATTAATAGTATCCTTATTATCTTCCGTAACTATATTAATATCATACTGATATATTCCTTCCTATCTAAAATCAATGGTCGTGTCCTTAATTCTAACCGTTCCAATCGTCGTTGACGATTTAGGAGGTTCAGGAATTTATAGTTATTTAGTTAGAAATTTATAGAATTTAGCTGCAATCACATATTTTGTTTCCTTTTAACGTTAAGATTGTCTTTTTGTTTTTATTTCAAATTACCATACAAATGCTCGTTGATGGAGATTCCAAATAAATATGATTAATTTTTGAGCAAACCATTCAATTTAGATCGTAATTAGTTTTGATCACTATCATCATCATCATCATCATATGTATATCTACAAAATTGTTTGTTCAAATAAAGGTAAACAAGGATCACGGTCATCCAGTTGAATGCGTTTATCGAGCGCACGGTGATTCGAGCGCACAGATTATATAGGAAGGTGCATAGAGTGCACATTTGCAGGTACTATGACAGTATCTTCAATCCCTGCTTCAAATTGAAATTTTTATTACCGTAAATAACAGAAGAAAATTTATAAAAGAGTTAAGAACAGAGTAACAAAGAGTTAATACTTTCTAATCAATGCGATACAGTCATAGTCTCCTAACCTAACCCAACCTAACCTAATCATTCTCAAATTAGAAGGCTTTTTGTGGATAATTCCAAATATGCAATTTTTTAATTATTTTGAACCTAGTGCCGAAAATGCACTCATTATTGAAGAAAATAATTTTTTCTATCAATTTTTGTTCAAATTTTATATAATATTGAACATTTGCTTATTTTTGAAAATCTTAGATGTTTTGGTTTTGTCTTAATGATAATAATTATTCCAAACTTCGTATGTCTGTCCATCTCTGGGACTCACTTCGGCAGATCAAATTTTCTTGTGCAGTCGTCGAACGATCTTTTGGATTCGACACAGGTAGTGTGCGCTAGATGCACGAAAAGTTTTCTAAATGTGTCTGTACGCTCGATGCACGTGGGCTCCTCGCACCCTACCATCCAATTATATCTGTAAGGTGAGAGCAATAAATTTGGCAACAACGCATCTTCGCTCAAAATAAGTTTATTAAAAAAATTTATTTATACATTTTATACGTCCACTTAAGTTTGCACCATAGGGAAACTTTCTTATTGTTAATATTACGAAAAAAAGTTGTTCTTCATAAAAAGTTCTGCATGGCTTAAAAACTATAATACTATGCAACAGATTTCAAAATTTTTGAGTCGTATACTAAGTTGATAAAAAATATGAATTTTAATATAAAGCAAAGTACTTTTATTTTTCATAATATAGAGAATTATTATCATGAAAATTTATTTGAAATTGTAAACTATGTTTAAATCTACAGTCATATAACGGAATGTTGAAAAACGATGATTTTGAACATTTTTCTATTGTCAACTTTAGAACATTAATAAATGTATAAGTTTATATAAATTCTTAGTTAAGATTCCGATGGTATTGAATTTATAAGAAAAAATAGAAATTGTGCTGATTGTGGGTGATAATTATAAAAAGTATCGGGAAGCAGCTGAAATATTCAATGACGGACATTATGGAAACAATATCCTCCATACAACATTAATGAGGATTATGGAAAAATCAAAGTATACTGAAAATAAATTCGATAAGAAACATAAAAAACCCATTGCAAGTGAGGCGACGAAATTAGATGTAATGCTATCTACTATGCAAAATCCAGAATATTCTCTGCGAAAGAGGGCTTTGTTGCTTTAAAATGTTGATAAAAGTACAATTTAAAAATTTTTTTTGGAGAATAAGTTTCACCCATATAAACCTCATATACGACTGAAAAATTTTAAGTTCTATTCATTGAATTTTATTTTTTAAACCATGCAGAATTTTTTACGAATAACTTTTTTTTCGTAACATCAACAATAAAAAAGTTTCCCATATGGTGCGCACTTAAGTAGTCATTGTATAATAATACACGAAATAATAAAACTCAATATAAAACCAGAGACTTGCCATGATAATGAATAATATTGAGAATTGGCATCAAAGAAAAAATTTCTTTTATTTGTCAATTTTACCCAAAACGCAAGGTATCAAATATGATAACTTCACTTTTCTAAAACAGAAAATCAAATATCACGATTTTTCCTTTCCATGATTGTATTCGATCCAATATTGTTTATACAATAACAAAATACGAGTACATCTTACCTTTTTAGGGAGAAGACACCATTTCCCTGATAAGATGTAAGTAATTGAAGATTATTGTTGATAAACGACACAACTTTGGTTGGTCATAAAACAGTGTGACCAGCACATTCGCAATAAAATTCCCTTGCCATAAGAAAAGGAACAAGGTCCAAAGGTTTACCGCCGATTTTTAAAAAAAAATATTGAACAGATGGTATAATACCACGCCTGTTTAAGGGAACTAAAATAAAATTTATTATTATAAGAATAACAAGTAGATTTATCTTAATGATTAAAGCCCATTTGCGAGTTTGAGAAAAAACATGACGAACCCTTTATTTTTTGTAGTATAAGAATATATTATTAATGTCAATTATGACATTTTAATTTGTTAATGTTAGCTAAGAGTCAAGATACATATAATTACGTAACGTGAACCTGATATATGGGTTTACATGGATATTATAAAATATGAGTCATTTTCATAATGACTATTCAAGGTCTACTCCTTAGCCCCAATTATAGTTATTTTCAACTGAAAGTTATCGCAAGTAACTAGTTGTAGTTTCTTTACATGTAAATATACTTAATTTCAATTATTTGACCTCGAAAATATTGTTAAATAGAAATAGGCGATAGAAACAAATTGGAAAATGTTCATATATTGTTTTTATAAAAAGTACAAATAAAATATTTTTTTGCTAAATTCGGTTCGTTTACAAAAAAGCTAACGTAAATAATAAAATCACGGGAATACTGAATGACCTATCTAGAGAATTTAATCAGATTAGATGATGTATACGTTACTGGCCAACCCCGATTTCAGGACAAACTAGTTTTGCCTAGACTAAAAATTAAAAGTTTACATATATTATAAAGTTTTCTTCTTTTTCAATATGGATGAACTTACGTTGAGTCGACAAGCAGATCAAAAACAATCATGAGAAAAGTTTGTGACAGAAACTTTACATATTGAAAGTAAAAAGTCTCCTTATTATAATGTGTTATCAATGAGGTTAGGTTAGGTTAGGATAGGATAGATTAGGTTAGGTTTAGGGACACGGTATCGAATAGAAAGTATCGATGCTGTACTCATGAGTAGTATCGTACTCATAAATGTAATGTTTTAGATTAGAAGGTTCAGAACGATTGGACTAGATGACGTTGCCATAAATGTGCATAGCCGTAACCGTAAGGTCGGAAGTTTTAAGTGGATAATTTCTGATATTTATGCGATACGATACCTGTTGAAAAGTATTCATTGAGTAAAAGTATCGATGCAAAGTATCGAGTACAAAAGTATCTGTATAGAAAGGTAGGATACTCGATACCACAAGGTATCGATACTTTTTTCGTGTCGTTAGTTAGGTTAGGTTAGGAAATGATAATCTGCAATTCTAAGTGCCACAGAACAATTTAGAAAAAAATACTTATCATTTGATTTATGATTGTTTATATTACCAATTATTTATAGCTTTTAATGACGAATCATTATTGTTTTACTAAAAATGATTACTTTTCCAATTACGGAGTATTTTATTAAGTTTATCTATTTATTTTGACTTTCTAGATACACTAAATCTTATCTCGTATAGCCTAAGCAAAACTAGTTTTTTTCCCAAGTCGGGTTTGGCAGGTGACATATATGATATTTTCTTAAATGAATTAAATCAATAACTATTACTTACAAAATATTCATTGTTTTATAGAATTTTAATCAAAATGGAAAAAAGATTATCAATATTTCAAAGACCTAACAAAATTATTATATTCAAGCTGTAGAAGCAATTAGGATTAAAACACCATACGATAAATGAACAGAAATGTCATCAAATGGTACACGAATGGTTCCAAAACAGCAGATAGAACTGGAATAGAAGTATACGGAAGTATAAGTATCTAGAACCTAATACTCTAAGAGCCTGGGCATCACATGAAGCATTTTCCAAACAGAAATATATTTAATTGAAAAAAGTGTCCAGTTCAATTTAAAAAGAAATTATAGCAAACAGAAGATCATCATCCTGACTGACGACCAAACAGCCATTTGAGCTGTAATCTCCGATATCATAAAATCCAAACTGATTTGGGAATGCCTGGATAAGCTAAACGAGCTAGACAAGAAAAAAAATTACTCTGCAATCTATACACTGGAGTGGAGACAAACAAAATAGCTGATAGATTCGCTAAAGTAGGGGTATATAAACCTTTCATAGGACCTAAACCCTTTTGTGGTATTAGCTACAGAACAATGAAAAAACCACTGGAAAAGAAGGTAGACTGGGATTGCTTAGGTTGACACATGCTAAGACTATCCAGGGAATTTATAACCAGAGAAGATCAATCTAAGCAAGAGGAGCATACGAATAGTAACAGGATTTCTGTCAGGGCACTGTCGCCTCAGAGAATGCAGCAGGGAGATTCTGTTGCTCAAAGGACGAAACCTCTATCCACATCCTTTCGACAGAACAGACACTAGGGAGCTCCAAAGCACTACACCTGGGAACGTATGAAATTTCTAAGAAGAGTGTGATTAATAGCTTAGCTGTAAACACTAAGAATCCCCAGTATTTTGATATATACACAAATTTTATTGAATATTTTTGTCATGTACCGATTTTAGGCAGAAATCTACCGATTTATGTGGATAATTTTATCGATTTCGCACTTTGACAATCGATATAACTAGATTTGTTGGTTTTTTTTTTCATAAAGAATAAAGAAATGTTTAGCACACACTTTACGCTGCATCAGTGATGAAATGACATCTTTATCAGTTGAATGGAATTCAGTTGAATAGATCGTTTTAAAGGCATATTCAAGTTGAAATAATCAAACTATTTTATGAAATAGAATCTCTTGAAGGCTTTTTATAATATTATAGATTTAAAAGGAATCAAAACAAAAACTTGTCCGGCTCATTATACAGTATATGGTTATCATTTGGAAGTAGAATCTGCTCTACTTTTGGTCATAAAACATTGAAAAATTAATAGTTTTTTGGTTACGTTAAGATTCCCTTTCTTCATGTTTTATGTTTTTTTGGTATCGTGTACAATGATTTAAGTAATTAGTGTATAAAATTTGGATTCTTGTTAATAAAAGTAATAATAATACGATATTTTATCTTGGATCTCATTTTTGTTACGTACGTCAAAAAAATGATCTAAATAGAAAAAATCACAATTGAAGGTCAATTTTCCGATTTTCTATCAATTTAGAGAAATTTTTAATAATTTGTATTTTGTAAAAATTATTTAAATCATGATATTCAAAAAAATTTTTCGAAAAAATGTTCTAATTAAAGTTTTCGGAAGTAAATCGTGAAATTTATGGTTTTTGGATTTTTTATTATCCAAAATAGTGTTGAAATTTTAATTTTCAAACTCAGGTCTCATTTCTATCTGAAATGCGCAGAAAAAATAAAGATATTTCAAGACCACTTCCAAAAAGTTACCAAATCATTTTATTGTCATTATATAATAATATAATCATTTACTTATTCAAAACTTCTCAACTCAATACAATATAAATAAAAATCCTCTATACCTCGTAGTAAAATTGTTTTCTTTGGAACACAACACTGACCTACACTAACTTTCTATGTCCTACTAATGTGGCATATTGAATCAAGAACGGAAATATAATTTCACTTCATACATCATCTATTTTAGTTGTGAATACAATTTCTTCAATATATTGATTCATCCAATCTAATTTCTATAAAAAATTAGTTTTTTTTAGAAAACCAACAGTATTTTTGAATCTAATTGTGAAATGTTGGTAATAATAACAATAGCTTTTCTTACTTATTGGCATAATCGGCAATAGCTTATATATATTTCATTAACCAATTTTCAGTTAGTGGTACTACTGTTCCAATTAACAATCTCCGGTATTACCTTGTATCTCAGTGTCAATGTATCGACTAAAAGAACAAGTTTGGAATGACAGATCGCACGAAGACCCGCTACTTGGCTCATCCTTATTTGGGAAAGCCTTCTTTTTCCGAAAAGGCCACACGGGCTTTAAAGAATGTAATTTGCATGATAACTGTATTGTGAGTTGTGCCTTAAATTTGACACTGGGTGAAATAATTTCAATTATATTATGTTATAGACTTCGCTATACATGGTGTATCGTTGTGCCGACAATTTTATCATGTTTACTTCGTTTACATCAAATAGATTTGTCAAAATTTCCACCAATCACATCAAACATTTACATTGTTTACGTCGGGGACTTAGAAATAATTCAAGAACATGAGGATATTTGCAGGAAACGGACAATAAAAAGGAATAGACAAGAAACTAGATGATGGTCAAAAGAAATAAGGATAGTGGATGGATTAAAAATAGAAATGAAGAAAATTGAAAGGCATACAAAACTATACTATAAAATAAAAATCAGAAGCCAAAGAATAAGAAAATATAAAGAACGAAGGTAATGGATTTTTTCAGAGAAAAACAATCACATGACGGCACCATGACAGGAGGAGAATTCGAGGATGGAAGGAGTTGTACGATGACAAGAGAACAAAAAAATCACGAGAGAGAAAATGAAAAAAGCAATGCAGAAAATCAAAATAGGAAAGGCTTGTAAAGATGGCAAAACAAGAATAGTAAAATAAGCAGGAAAGAGAAGCCATTATAGATATTTCATCTGGCAAGTAATACAAATAAAATACCCTGGGATGAAAATGACAATAGAGATATAGATAGAGAGATAACGAAAGGAGTAAGAAAAGAGAATCAAATTTATTATACTTTAAATAAGAAAATATTCGGTAAAAAGAAATAGGCGAAGACATAAAAATACTCGATAACCGTAATATTTATGAAACCTAATAAAAATACACAGATAAGAAAAATACCAGTAAAGATGAAATAATAATAATAGATGGACAGAGAAAATTAGAACCCCCTATATTCTGCGCGTTAAACAAGCCTGCAAACTTCCAAATAATTGTGAATTTGTGTTGGTGTCAACTTTATTAAACGCAAATATTTAATCAACGCGCGAATTACTCGTTTTGATACTTAGATATGATTCTATAGAATTCGGGTTTTCACTATTTCAATTGGGTCAAAAGCCATAAAAATATATTTTATAAACTTATTGTCCAAATTATGGGCGTGCACCAATTTGTGATTTTGATTCCCGGTAAAAAATTCTAACTTCTGTTCCAATGTGCCAACTCGTGGTCGTATTGTCATGAATATTAGACAACTCGTGACGGAAGATGATGCAGCTCAAGATTTTAAGTTTTACTTAATATACGTAACTTTCCTCCATCGGTATGTCACTTTGCTTTACATTTCCTTCTACTGAGCAGCACCAAAGAATTTTGTCACGTTTTTCTGATTTCTGTTTTTTGAATTCAAAATCATTAATTAAAAGCAATTTGTTTCCTTGCTGACTTAGTGGAAAATCTACTACTAATCTTTTTTAACTTATCACAAACACATCACATCTGTTTGAAGAATGAAGAATGGAGAAACGAATTGGGATTAGAAATTTAACCAATTGCAAGTGTGCATTAGTATGTTTATGAATTCATTTCTCTATTGTAAATTTTTCGGTACTTACTTAAAATTAAAATGCAATTTAAATGATTTAGAAATCCTAGTTAATTTTTGGATTTTCCAACTTTACATAATGGGTTATGTATTAAATTACAGATAATGCTCTTACTGAATCCGTCACAAGTTGTTTTATGAACTCGGACTACCTTTTCGTTTACCTGAAATATACCCGTCCTGAGTTGGCGCATCCGTATCTCAACGGATTAAATTCATCCGAGTTGTATCGCACCCAAAATTACAAACCTGCGTCTATAGCCCTAATTATTGTTTAATAAATTGTGTTTTATGTTATTTGACATTAATTTTATAGGATTTAAAAAATTTTTCACAACGCATATCATCCATTTTCTACAAGATCTTGTTCGTACTGTTGACTTCTTCTCCTTGTATTGAAAATCATATTTATTTTCAATTCAATGCATCAATGTCGGCTTTTATGATGACAGAGAACAGACTCAACAACTATCTTAACCGTGCAAATCATTCGTTCTGTAGTATGCACATTTTCGTAATTTTCTCTGTGTAGGTTGTAAAATTATACCAAACCCAGATCTCAATTTAGTTGCACGGCATATAGCAATATGTAAAATACATTTGCTCACGTTATGTTTGACCGTTTTGATTGATTTATTTAAGCACTTCAAAACCGTTTACCGTTAGTAGAAAACCGAAGAGCGAAATATATGGGTCCACGACTCCAATAGTGTTACATCAAAGAAACATGTGTTTAAATGAAGAATCAAATTTAATATTGGTATTATTGGTACTTTCTCTTGGCCAAAATAACGTAATTAGCCGATATACCTTATGGATGTTTTCCTTTTGATGTTTGAATATCCAAAGTGAATTCATTTCAAAGTATTAATGTTAGTTTTCTCATTTTCATCCAATTTTGTCTTTTTTTGTTAAACAATTGTGATACTAGTTTTGAGGATGTCGATACTATGTGAACTACAAACAAGGATGACATTTTCGTAAAATTTCAGCAGCAATTGCTCTGCAGAGATAAAAAACGTCAAAATGAAAATTAACGTCAGACAGTTTACAAAAAATTCGATGTCAACAAAAATTTTCAGGTCACTACGTTGAACATTTTTTTTCAATGTTTTCATTTTTGCTCTCTTTACTGTCAAGAATTAAAAATTATTTTTTCACATTCTCGTAACCCGTGGCCACGTGAATATCTTAGTAAGCAATAGCATCGAATTTTTCGTAAACATCTATCCTTGAAATAGAGCAGAAAATAATAGTCATTCTAAAGAATACTAAATCATATCACTACTATGTTTTGGCAGTTTAAGTATTTTGTGTATGTTTTTGATGAAAACCTTGATGTTTCAAAACTGGCGAATATCTTATAATATGAAAAAAAAAAATAGTGAAAACTATAAAGATTATACGTTCAAAACTATATGGAATGTTACATCTTTATTATTATTATATTAAGAGCAGTATACCTGAAAAAAGCAGAAGATTCGTGGTGAGAATAGCACAGGAAGAAAGGACTCGCACGATAAAAGTCTGGCAAAATTGGATTAAGAGGCACAATGGCGAATTTGGGTATTATATTATACAATTTCTGTCCGGATATGGGTATTATGCATACTATTTGCCCACAAAGGGCTAGAGACATTTGCCCGAATGCCCCTACTGCTATGGATGCTCTGCACACGTTTTTCTATTGTAAACGATAGACGGTGAACAGATGGGAATTGAAGTCGCACATCGGCAAACTCTCAGCAGACACTATCGTAGTGTAGAAGTTATAAGAAAAGAACTGGAATCTAGTTTCCCGATACATCCTGTTATGTGAACCAAAAAGGTTGAACTAGACCGAACAGCGATTCAAGAAAGAGAACGAAAGAGCGAGCCTGAGGGAACGCAACCCGAAGTATTGTGTTAAAAAAGTTCCTGGTTGGTGTTCGGAGGAAGAGGCGGAGGTTTTGGTTAGTAGAAGTAGTGATGAATTTCCGAGTCCAATACTCTGTGCGTAAATAGATGTTAATTATTGATAACTAAGTGTCGCACAAGTTACAGAACTATTACAACCCATTCATTTGAAATCATCTCGTGATGCCAAACTACAAAAAGAAAAAAGGAAACAAAGCTGCCCCAATGGATGGCAAAAATGTTTTTCGTTCTATTTTATGAGCTAGAGGGATAGACTTGAGGTGGTTAAAAAACTATATTTACGCAGATCAGAAGAAATCTGCCCTCTATAAGAAATTAATGTAGAGAAGGTAAGACAAAAAATAAGCTAGTGACGAATCGCGAGTCTTTCCTGGTAGCCATAAAAATCGAAAATTGAATAGATAACTACAAACGGGAAGGTACTTCGCAATTCAAAAATAGACGTATTATAGTTTACAAGCAATAGCCGTATCAAAACAATAATCAAAGCAAGCAATAAAACAGTTGAATCAAGCTAACTGGTAACTCAAATACAATTCACTACGTCTGACTTTCCAATGATATGATATGCTTTTGATTGAAATAATTCAGAATGAGAAATTGTCAATGACTGCATCAACCACAATGTCTACAGCTAGAAAGCAAAATATTGCCTACAATAATTGTATTTGTAATATTTGACTATACCGATTGTTTATGTTAGTTTTTTCCGCTGAATAAAATATTCAATTCGACTTGATTAGAGTTTTCGGAAAATAGTCGTCCATAAAAATAATGAATCAACATTTCTAATTTCACAAATTGCAATCATTTGTTTTCATATTTTCACGAAAATACTCCTCGTATAGAGTCGGTCATAACTGACCGTAATCAAATAAGATGTTGGTGAGTAAACCCGTGAAGTTCAAGAAGAGAACAAATGGGTGCTCCTTTTAACGCTTTTAAGATAAATGACAGAAGATCCCGAAGAATACAATAATTATTTAAAAATTACTGGAAAACAGTTTATTCGCCTTCCCGATTATTAAATAAAAGTGGTTCTGAGAATATGAACAGATCATTTGTTTGCATTTCGCACTAATCGTTCACTCTTGATAAATATTTGGTTGAGTCTTTTCTTAAAAGTGTCAACTGGTTTTCATAGTTCGTTCCATTTTGTTTTCCACTTTGTTTCATTCTATATTTGGTTGTGAGTAAATTCGTTTTCTCACTTCAAATCCTATTCAAACTTATTTATTATCATTTAATTTTTATGCATTTGAATGTTGAACATCTCTTCAAGATCACTGTTATAATCCCTTCTAAAATATTCTTTGCTGCAATTATGGTGTTCTATTCACTTATGTTCTACTTACAAACCTACATTCTCAAATTCGTTATAAATGTATAGCTAATAAGACATTATGTAAATTTTTTTACTGTTATACATATAAAAATAAACGGAACAATAGTTACCGAATAAAGGGAAGTGTTCAGGTTATTTGGCGCCAATGCATGAATACGATACTATAAAAATATTCGAATTTCCGTGGGGAACATCTGGAAATTCGCAACGTTAGTCCTAGCGTATACGTTTGGAAACGAGGAAAAAAAATGATAGAAAGTAAATATGCGATAGCAAATTTAATGAAGGTATATTCAGTAAAAACTTGCCAACTTTCAATAGGTTCATTTTGTACTAGCAAACGAATTTAAATTGTAAATCATCTCATTATATTACAAATTTATGTAGGTAGGGCGTGAGATTCAGTTCCCAACTATGATTTATTGCCAAAATTCTTCTTCTAGAGCTAGTGATGATTTAGTTAAGGCTTATTTTTTGAGAGACTCGAAAAAAAGTTTTTGACAATTACCCTTTTAATTCACATATCTTTTAACGTATTTTTTCCAAACGTTTTTATTAATTACAATTATAAATTTTGATATTTTTTGGAATATGTTCAATTCACTTCGTGCCTTCCTTGTTACAGAACATTTTCATATAAAATTCAATAATGATATATTATAAATATCCATAAACTATAAAAATGTTAGATTCAACTAATATAGAATAATAAATAATATAATAAATAATAAATAATGTCAATTTGTTTATTAGATAATAATCATAAAAAAAGAAAGCAATAATATTGAAGTATACCTAACGAGATTAAGTTATTTATTTACTTACAATAAGTAACACAATTTGTTCATAATAGAAAATACTCTTTCTACTGGAACATTCGAAGCAGGCAATCATAAAATATATTCAGTTAAAATTTTCATGC
The DNA here is from genome assembly GCF_026230105.1 of Diorhabda sublineata. Lineage (NCBI taxonomy): Eukaryota > Metazoa > Arthropoda > Insecta > Coleoptera > Chrysomelidae > Diorhabda > Diorhabda sublineata. The sequence goes on from NC_079482.1 coordinate 8,946,885, forward strand.
TGAAGATTGTTAGCGTGAAAGTGTTTGAATACTTCCACCCAACGGGTTTCTGAGGAAACATTTGAATTATTCCATTCTCTTACTTTTTGCAATGAAATGTAATTAGTAATTAAAAAAAATTCGTCGAAAACTTCAGCATCTTTATGACAATTAATATATTGCTTTTCAATTAATAATCCCCATGCGGGGGATGTATTAATTAAATATATTAAACCTGCTTAATAAAATATATCCATGTTTTTGATGAGAAAGCAAGTCCACTGCTCCAGATATTCAAGGCTTATCTTTCAATTTCAAAATTGATTGACGGACTATAAATGGAAGAAGCTCACTGGTCTGTTTCTGAGCCACAATTCGGATGTGGAATCTTCAAAACCGAGCATTTGTTGATATTCCGTTTCAGTTTCGGCAGAAAACTCCTTTAGAGCTTCAACACGAATCGTGTTAATATGAAAAAATGATTATACTCGATCTTCACAATAACGCTGTCGTAATCTACGGGTAACCCTTCTGTAGCAGATTTTATTGCATTAATTTTATTACATGCGCTCCACATCCAATATCTATTAATACTTCTTTTAGATATAAGTGTAATATCGTTAATACATTGTTCATTCCTCGTCCAGCTGCACCTCCGAAATTGATGATGGCATTGTCTCCACAAAATGCCACGACTTTTGCTGTCCACACTTGGTTCTTGTGATAATATGAGGTTATAGAGAGAAAATATGGAGAATTTAGCAGCTATTACTAACGTTCAATCCCAGTTTTCAATAATTTTTTTAGCCTGTAATATTCCCTTCACAGTAGATTTTGCTTTCTCCCTCAAATATATCAACTAATCCATTAGAACTTGAAGATTTGTTTATTGTTTTCCTTGGTGACTTAAAGGTAATAGTTTTTTTGGCTTCAAACATAGATACGACACAGATAGGCCCATCATACAAACCGCAGGTTTTGTGTAATGAAGGAGGAAAAACACATCCTCTGCAACTATAAAACCTTAACAGCACACTGAGGAAAATCATAAGATATGACATAGTTGAAGAGCCTTGGTTTAAAAATCAGCGACGTTCGGAGGATTCTCCAATTCTGAAGAGACTTTATAAGCTAGAGCGAGAGGGTGACAAAAAGGTAACCCATGCAATTTGGTCTGACAAGGTTTTCTCATTCTTGGTAGTAACCACATTATTTATACACAGTAACGATAGCCAAAACACACACAGGAGATAGAAAGGAGAGCAAAACGAAGAAATAGAGAAAAAGTTGGAGAAGGCAAAGGTAATTATAGTGAGATACTTAAAAGCACAAAGACTCAACTGGGCTGGGCATATAATGAGAAGAAAACCAACTGAAATGTTAAAAGAATAACGCAATGAATCCCATTGTGGCCAAGGAGAAAAGGCAGGCCAAGAAAGACTTGGACAAACGAAATAGAGAAGGACATAAGAGCACTTAATATAGAAAACTGGAGGGCAAAATGCCGGAACAAAAGCAGCCAACACAAACGATGAACTATAAAGAAAGCAAAAATATAAAACGAGGAGTGATCCACCTCAAAAAAGGATTTTAAAGCGCTATAAGCGATAGCCATAATCCAAAGAATTGAAAGGCTTGATGATGATGATGACCGATACCCAAACTTCAGTTACTGTTATGTGAATTTCTTATAGGAATTGTTAGTGCTTACTATTCTTCTAAATTTTTTATGATATTGAAAAAATTATAAATTATTTATTCACCCTAAATATCAATTCCTCTCCGCACGCTTATACAAATCGAATGAAAACGTTTTTAAAATGCTTCGTAGAAGACTGTTGAGACGTAAATTGCGTTTGTACAAGTGCTAGCCAGAAAGAAAATGAAATATCCGTAGAAGGCTTATAAATATTTCATAATACTTGTTTTGTCTCGGTATATTTAATTAAAATTACAATATCAAAAACGACACGATTCCAAAATTCTCATTAAAATGTCACTCATAATAAATTTCGGGCGTAAAAGAGTTTCAACGTCAATTAATTTCAAAAAAATAACCCAATTACTACCATCTCTTTTGTTTCTACGCCCTTGAAACGTCAATTAACCTAAAAATCCCAGTAATATATACCAGCACTGCTTTTAGAACTCGAGTCTCCAGTAGTAGAGAGTTTTTCTTACTAATGAAATTAAGAGAAAAAAAAAATGTGAATATTGGTATTTATATAAAGAAAAGATTTAATTCTTATAAATGAAAATTGATTATATACGGATATGACGAAAGTCGTCCAAAATGTGCGTAAACTGATATTGTAAGATCGTTATGTAACATATCGAGAGATTAAGGAATACTTGGGCATAGTCCCAATCGCATACATTCAATACTGCATGGAAATTTGGCTGCCTGAAGATTTTTGTTACGTTGGATACGGCATAATTTGACAATTGCTCAAAAAAAGCTCTTGTCGATATGTGTAAAGAAATGCTGAAAAAATTTAATCGTGGTACTTCAAAAGATGTCTATAAGTTCATGAGAGGCGACTAATTAAGGATCTGTGCATATGAACACGAAACCAAACAAGTATCAACTGTATGGGTCTTTCAATACGAACTAAATCCAACAAAGGCGTACGAAGCACTTCGAAGCAAATGGTCATCTGTTTTTGCGGAATAATGGACATGTCGCTTACTCAATCTAAATTTTACCAAATGATACTAGACGATTATTGGATAAAGGTTAGAAAAATAGAATGGCGTGTTGAGTGCCGTGTTGGTTCGTCTTGCAAAGGGCGAATCTACTCCGAAAAAAGCAAACGGATTCATTTGCCGAAAGAATGGGCGACTGTTTCTAGGGATAATCATGCAATTGTATCCATCGACTATTATTAAATAGTAAACGAAGAAATTGCGAAAAAGTGACCGCATTTTAACAGAATAAAGTCCTTTATCAGTAAAATGCACTTTTTCAGACTTCGGTGATCTCTATGACTAAAAATCACGAATAGCGTTTCGAATTGGTTAACAACTCACCATATTCACCAGATCTAGCCCGCTGCGACTTTTTTCTATTCCTAACTTTAAAGTTAGGAAAAGATTATTATTATTATTTGAATCAGAAGACTTCAGTCTTGAAAATTTTTTCATATTTCCTGCCATTTTTCTTTTTTTCAAACAAAATCTCAATGGCTTATTTCAAGTTTGAATTTGTAGAGTGATTTTGTCCTAAATTTTTCCACCTTGACCAACTTTAAATGGTCGAGAAAGTAATACTAAAAATTTGTTTACCAGCAAATGCGATTTGCAAGTCATCAATTTAAATGAAATTCTATAGGTCTATAATCAGGAAGTGTATATTCCATTCGAATACATGCTGGCATTAATTGATGACAGCCGAGGTTAAAGATTGATATATTTTTGATCGAATCAATGGAATTCAAAAAAATAGATAGATACATAGATAGATAGATATTCCATCATAAGTAACTTCAAATAGAACCAATAAGACGGAAACAACAAATGAAGATGTTTACCAGCTTATAGGGTGAGAATCTAAAGAAAGACCTGAAACAAGTGATTTTGAATTATTTGCAGCATTATAAAGCGCATATATAAGTATCATTATACTTAACAACATATAAATATCCTCAAAACAAAGGGCAACGAGGTAACTGTCTCGTTTTCCAAAACAACAGACTAGAATACATCTAATAAGAACTACTGAGAAGCAGAACATAACTATTTACCCATTAAGCACTATTGAAAAAGTACCTGTATTTAAATAGAAGTGGTTTGATTGGATAGAATCGGGAAAAGCGGGTCAGTATACTTTTGTGAGGGAGGGAGATATATTCGAATAACTGAAGAAATAAACACTACTCGTTGAAGGTAAGCATCATTTAAAGAAATTTTATCAGAGGCATCAGTCAAAAAGAACCTTCACAATTTACAATAGAACAAATGCAGGCATTACGACAGATCTCAAACTAGCACACTACGAGTGGATCGATGTTTGGATTATTTATCTATACTACTACTAAAGGCAGTTAATGTTTGGATACTGTTGTATTCGACGTACACATCACTACTTTGGCATTGTTTTGATATACCAAGTTTTGTGTATATTGAATTGAAATTTTAATTTTTCATACGATTTCTTTCGATATTTTAGGTGTCGCATTTCAGTAAATATTAAGTGTATTATATTCACATATAAGTTATATACATAAAACAATGCCACTTCGAGGACAAGGAGGAAATCTTGAACGACAGATTCGGAATTCATAATTAGTCCATCACTGCCGGTTAAATAGATCGGCAGAAGATCAATTGACGGACAAAGCCAATGGAACTCCCTGAAAATGTTATTAAGATGATTTTTCACTTCATTTAGGAAATGGGAAGGAGCTCTATCGTGCATGATCTGCGAAAGTTCAAAGGAACATCATATAACATGGGTGGAGAAGTTCTAAGCTGACTAATCAGATTATTATCAAAAATATGTGGACCTACCTACTGTACGTATTTTCAATAAATAATTACAATTTATAATTATTTTGTTCAGAATTTCTCTATAAGACGAACGGTTTCCTTATAATGTACAACGATCTAAAATCTACATATATCCGAAACCGTAAATTTTATCGTGTTAAGCAAAGAGTACCTTTTTGTTGAAAATTCGATTGAAAAATTCAGTTTTAGATTGTACAGGTTGTCTCTGTAAAAGTTACGAATTGTTAACCATTGGGCATGAGCCGCGCCTGGCCTTCGGATAGTAATTTAAAATTATTTATTCCGTCAAACACACTACATATGTAATCATCCATTAAACATTCATAATGTTCGAAAGTATAATTTAGAAAACATACTTGAATATAAATTCTGATTTGGCAACTTTAAATGCATATAACAGAAAAGTTTTTGCCAACATTATTTTCATTATCTTCTCACTCCCGATTTTTTTGCATCAAAGAACACCCTGTATAGGAGTTCGGTTATAAAACATGTGCTACAAAATAGTCGATACTAATCCATAAGCAGATTTCCACTAAAATTGATCACCTAGAGTGTACAATGTGATTTTTTTAAATCTTGGGATACCAGAAACTTCAAAATAAGCTCATATGTATCCAAAATTATGTTAACAACAAATTTTTGAACATTACTAATTTTTGTTGATAAACAAGTTTCTTGTTTGGTTTCACTACAGCTGAGTATTCTAGACTCTATCTACCTGATTTTGACACCTTCCCACTAATTAAGCGCTTTGTATGAGGCTTGAGTTTATATTCTCGGAGCCGAAATTTCGGATGACATGCCCTAACGTATCAAATAAATTATCCCCTTATTTCTGACTCCCCTGAGGAATTTTAGTATTTATTACCGACAACCGAAATCGAGTTAAAATTATGTAAGTCAGTCATTTATTGCAATAGTGATTATTCTTATCACATATATTTATTTGGAAAAAACACAGCCGAGTTATAAAAAAATAGTTAGATGTGTTTAAGATACAACACTCGAACCTCCGTAAAATGATAAGAAAAAATTAATAATGATGTGAACAATTTGGATTTAGATGATAACCAAAATTATTGGAACCTTGGACAAGTTAAGAAAAGGATAGAGCGAGTATAAAACTAACTAACAAGTAACACTGAAGGAACACCTAGTTCGATTGAAAGGCAACTATTGATACTTATTACCAGGGCCGAATTAAGATTTATAAAACCCGGGGCTAAAATAATGACGGGGCCCCCTTAAGGAATTCGAAAACCCGGAAAAATTCACAAAATAATATCAATACGTTAGATTTGTGGTATCAACACATCAAAAAATACAGAATGATTTCCAAATGATGGGGCCCTCTTGGACCTGGGCCCGGGGCTATAGCCCTCCCAAGCCCCTAGCTTAATCCGACCCTGCTTATTATTGGTGGTAGACGTAAGGGTTGTTACAATTAACAATACTAGTAAAAATGAAAAAATATAACTTGGTCTTGAAAAAGATTCTGAGCATAACTGCGTTGATGGTCTAAAAAATACGACTTGCTGAATATGATGATAATGTAGTAGCATGTGAAGAAGATGCTTATTTATTAAAAAATAGCTATATAAAAAATCAAACAGATTTCAGATTCAATGAAAAAATTGCGCATGTACAAACAAAATAAACAGATTTTTCATCAGTATTTCAAAATATAGATTTACTATTATAGCAGTAACTGCTAAACGCGATCTGAAACTCAAGTATCCACTCAACACTGTTAATCATTGAAACGCATGGAAATCATTGTCCTTAAATCTAAATGAAAGTGTGCAAGACACAGCATTGAGCATTGTGTTTTAGAGAAAGAGATTGCATAAACTGCTCGATTATCCATACCTGGCTCGTGACTATTCTTTGCAGACTTTGAAAGAAATAGCACAAAATTGATTTTTTTTTTCAAATTTAGAGGAAATTGCGTAGCAAAATGAGGAAAAGGGTCACTAAAGATTTCATATGTGGATTGCTGTATACTCTCTTCAAAATCGACAATCAACTACTACAACAACTTTTCATCTACTTTCAATAGATATTTTTTTCGTGGGACAAATTCGTGATTCCTTAAACTGTTCAAATGATCCGTTGCGAATATTAAAAAAAAATTGCGGTTTCTTTAGATCATTTGAAAACTAGTATACGTGATTCTTGGCTCTTGAGAGATTGAGTTATTATTTTAAGTGCGCCACTGCAGCTACTCTTGTGGGAATTTTAAACAGGTTTCCACCCGCGGAGGTCCAGCCTCTGAAATTAAGAGAGATTTAAAGGAATTTCACGTGATACGAGAACATGCAGCGTCTCGAGTAAAATGAGTAATTTTGCTGTAAGTTGCAGCATTCAGCGGCGTATTTAACTTCATTTCCATCGTTAGTCTGATGATCACGATGAAGATAGAAGATTATGAAGAGTATTAAGTACAGGAGGATATACAGAGTTGGTCGTAGAAAACAGTCTACCCCGATGTGATGTTTAGCACTAATGAGTAGATTTTAAGAAAATGCTCATCGACTCATATTTTAAGGGGACACATCTATTATTTATCATTTTGTTTCAAGCGAGAAATATGCAGCATAAACAAAGAATTCATTAAATCAGCGACAAGTAACTCATTGAAGCGTATTAGAAATAGAGGGACGATTCCGTTAAAAAAATTATTAGTATTAGTTAGTTGAAATCATATCAATAAATATTTACAATAAATTGACCGAAGCATCTGTTTTTCCAAGCACTACTATTCGTGTTGTTCTGAAACATAATAAATTTCATGCTTACAAAAATATACTAAATGACCTAAATGGATGATTATAGTTTATTGCAAAGACGATGTAAGTAAATATCGGAAACAATATAAACGAAAATGGTCCTAGGAGTACCTACCTGACATAGAGATGGGAGTAGTTGCTTGAAAAAAAAAAATGTATTACAAAGTACACGGAAGTACCTTGCCTGATCTAGAGATGGTAATAGTTGCTTAGAAAATACGAGTACCACTGTATTAGAAAGTACACAATCTATACAGCATGTGTTTCAAGTTTGAAGTCGCCACGTTGTTTAGTATTTGTTTGACAGGCATCAATAGTCAATGTTTTCAGTGAATTTGTAAACAAATATTGAGTAGCAGAGATTGAACGAGGCCGTACGCCTTGAGAAGCCAGCATCGCAGAGGTCGACCATAAGTGGTGACGACACAGAAATGTTGAAGAAAATCCAGAAAGCAGTACTGGATGCTTGTCGATTGAAAGTGTGCGAGCTAGCATACATAGTAGGCATTTCAAAAAAAGTGCTTTACTTCGCATATTCTGACATAAGAAAGCTGTGCGCTCGATGGGTGCTGAGTATGCTTACAATGGAACAAAAACAGCGTCGTGAAGATGTTTAGCAATGTTTCACAGAAATAATGAGCTTGGGCCCATCCCTTCACATACGAAACAAAAAATAATCAGAACAATGGACTGAAAATGGAGAACCGGATACGAATAGAATAATTTTCATTGACTATCTTGAAAAATGAAAAACTATCACCGGCAAGGATTATGCGAACTTATTGCAATGTTTGAGAGAAGAAATGAAGCAAAAGCGGCCGCATTTGTGCAATACAAAAATCAATAATTTAAATTTTAAATTCGCCAGATTTAGCCCCCTGATATTATTTTCTGTTCTCAGACTTGAATAAATCGCTCGGTGGTTTTCTTTTTTGGGCAAAGTAGTCCTGAGATCATCTTCGTAGACATGGTATGTTCTTTATTAAAAACAAAGCGTTTGTAAAGTGGAAGAGTGGGAAGTTGATAAATGATGTAGATATATGTTTATATAGTTAAGATATCTCCTATTTGAAACAATAATTGACATATTGGGGTGGACTGTTTTCTGTTACCCACTATGTAGTAATATGAGAAAATTTTTTAAGATAAAAATAAAAAATAAGCACTTTGTTATACGAATTGTTCAAATAAATTTTGAGGTTACATATATGAAAACGTGTAAGTACATAAGTTGTGGATCTTTTTATTGCCTACAACATCGCTATGTAACTTTTCTCTATATGACTTGTAGTTTTGCCGCAAATACAGATAAACCGTGATTTACCCTTTAGAATTCACTCACCTGTAAATTATTTTTTCTTTCCCTTTTGTCCTAATATCGCCCTTTTCCAATGGATTTAATTCTACTACTATGTTTTTGGTTTCAGAAACAATTGACCCTGGTTTATAAAAGAAGCAAAAGTTCAAATAAAACGCTCAATAAATTTTATCATATAACCGGAATACAAACTAACCTAAACAATTTGCAAATTCCCAACTACAGAAGTTATTTTGATGGAAAATATGTTTGGTTTGTTCTAAATAATCCATAATAACAATTTTTTTAGTTTATTTCTACTATATTTCGATAAATACTTCCATCACTAACACGTTTTATTTAATTAACATTTTCGGAAAAACATCTTGCCATTATAATTATTTATAATGCGTTGACGCACATTTTCTTCAGGTAATTTGAGCTTGACTGGAAATATTTAATTTCATGGTAGATTTAGTCAACTTCTTATGCCTATTTTACAACTCTACACCCAGTCTAGACGCAATAAACCAGGTGTCATGAACAATGATTAGGATTCTAGAGGCTTTACTACTCATAAAATTCTAGAGAATTCGTTAAAGAAAAGAAGCTGTGTGTAAAATGTATTCAACAATATTATTATATTGTTAAAATTGTAAAAAATTTAAAAAATGGTAGTGAACGAAAATAGAGGTAAAATTAACTATAAATTCCTAGACAAAACGCATGACTCATATCTGTGACTATAATTTTTATTTAATGATAATGATAATTTGTTTTATCATCGCCCAAAACATGTTGTTAATATTAATTCCTGGTAATAGTATATTATTCAATGATTGTGTAATTATGGATATTACTGGCGTATAGAATACTATACTTTACCTACAACTATCAGGAATCAACACAAAATATTATCAATTTCCCATCAACCCCAATGATTTCAAATAGTTAATAATAATAATAACAGAAGCAAAATTCGAAAAACGTTATTCTTTCATCTGAAGGATCCAGACGCACGTGTTCGCTGACTAGTTATTAAAAATAAGAAGCTAGTAAAATTCACTACTTTTGTCGCCTCGGTGTATGTGAATACAGAAAAATGCCTTTGGGGTATTGTGATTTCTCATCCTAATTGTATAGTTTATGAACTACCTACCGGTATCAAAAAACATGTATGAAAAATAGCTTAAGAAAATAGTTATATCCAAATTGTTAAAAATAGTTAAAAGATAACAGTTAACATTATGTAATTAATGGATAAAATATATTAAAATCTGCTAGCATTGTCACACGGGGTGAATCTTTTGAGTCTACGTCGGATAATAGGTTCTAACAGTAAGTTTGGGAGATACTGTAGTCTTTCATTGTACCGAGAGCACTTGTAGATCTCTAGCAATGATATTATTGGGCACATACCATGGAGAATTAGTTATCCTCAGAACTTTTGATTGAAATAGAAGCTGGATTCCATATGTCCAAATAGGTTTAAGAAATCTCTTGTATACCTGTAACAGTTTTGTCGTTTGTTTGTGAAGGTCACTGAATATATTTCCACTCGTTAACTTGAATTCGTCATATTCCTAACCATTGCCATAGCATTTTAAGATTTGCTTGAAGAATTTGTCATGCAGTTTCAGGATTTCGGTGTATAGCTAGTGAACCCAGTGTCATCGGCATATGTTGCACTAAGTGTGTACTCTCATGTGAGTAAATCGGCTGCATATAGAAGATATAGTAGTGTAAGTAAGCGTTATCTTAGGGAATATTATTGGTTACATGAATGGTTGAATTTTTTTTTTGGTACTTAACCATGAAATATCGATCTTCAAAGTAGGATTTGAGATTAAGGAAGTAATTTAGGGGAAGGAATTTACTGATTTTATAAAGTAGCTTTAGGTGCCAGACTTTATCAGAGGCCTGACTTACGTCTAGGAATATACCGGAGCAGTATTTTTTATCTTCCAGATCTTGCATGATTTAATTTGTTATTCTTTCTACTTGCTTGATGGTAGCATATTTCTCTCCGAATCCAAATTGATATTTCAAAATAACTTGGTTTTGACTAAAAATGGATATTATCCTGTTTTTGATAGCCTTTCCAACAGCTTTTAGCCGGTATTGGAAGTAATTTGGTCTATAGGAAGTTACTTTTTCAGCCGGTTTTCCAGGTCTAGGTTTGAGCATTATTTTAGCTAATTTCCATTGAATTGGAGAATAACCAGATCTGAGTATTGCATTATAAATGAATGTTATAATTTTAATAGCGTTTTTAGGTAGTTGTTGCAGAAGTTTGGCCATGACCCGGTAACTTTCTGATTTTTGGGCGATTTATGGCGTCTTGGATTTTTTTTGTTATTATTTTTAAGAGAGGAGGTTCTAGTTAGTTGGGACTTTCTCACTATTACTTTTTAACCAATGACCTCCAGAGTTGCGGATGGAGGAATATGTTGCTTCTGTTGCACTTAAATTTCTTAGGTATTGTTAGATAGAATCATTTTTATGTTTTTTAATATCTTTTTCAATTCCTAAGTTGCTCTATTCAATTTGGTTTTATCTGCGGGTGATCTTGTATTTTGCCAATTTTTCTTTTATTAGCTATTTTCTTTTTTATTAAGTTAGGTAAGTCTTTCCTCAGAGCGAATGGGTGTTGGTTTTTTGCCAGGAAGCTTCCTGGACTGTTTTTGTGAGCCTTTCTACAGCTTCAGTGACCTCGACATCTGTTTTCAGAGGTATATTGACATTCAGACTTTTGTTAACTTCTGTTGTTGGTTAGATGATAAATGAACCATTATTGAACTAAATAGTGTTTGGGATAGTTATGGTGTTGTGTTTCAACTATCTGCAAAAAGCGACAGCATTTGAAAAAACAGAAAGTGCTGTCCAATCAGGACGACGCACCTTCTCACACTTCGGTGATCGCCATAGCTGAAATTTACGAATTGGTTGGCCACCCAGCTTATTCACCAGATTTGGCCAATAGCAACTTTGTCGTCTTTCCGAAGCCTAAAGTCTATTAGTATTCAGATACCCCTCGTAAGAGCACTTTCTAAGATCATTTATCCGTATTTTACCTTGCTGCTTTCCAAGCAACGCTATTCTGACATGTCACTTTTTATTATTTCTCTTCTACTTTGTAAAAAGTTTCAAATTCATTTATATGATGTTGATATAGTAATAGATTAAACTCAAAAGAGCCACCAAATAACAAAATAGAATAACCTCGAATTGGATTCAGTTTATATGTTATTAACGATATTCATATAAACAAAATGTTGAAATATTTATAGTAATCTACGTACTTAAAAAACATAAGATAAATATTTCAGATTTGAAAGAAAAAGTATACGAGGATTAACTTGTGTCACATATTTAGACAGGATGTTTATTTTTCTAGTTATAATTCACCATAATCCTACGTTGAGGTAAATCTAGAATGAATAAACGAGGTATTACGTTTATTGAACCAACTGGCACTTTATAGCAATGTTGCCGGATATTTAACGGTTTGAAATCAGATAATATTAAGTTATAATAAAATAGCAGTAATAGAGTGCAATTCCCAACGAGTTGTCTAATATTGATGTTTTGTAGTAGATAAATTGACGATTATGATATATTCACCTAGTTACTGTAGCTGATTTAGATTAAGAAAGTCATCAATAGTCTTGATAAGTAAATGATAGCTAATATTTTGTTTCCGGGGAATTTTTTAGCTACAGTATGATTACTACAAGTATCAACAACCTTTAAAAGGCGTGGAATTTTTATATTATAAACTGCTTTCACTATCACATTCAAAAGTTTCGGTTTTTCTAACGTTTTCACATATTCTATTCACATCATTTGTCTAAAACGTCGTTTCTGGAATTATAGTAGTATAAGTAAAACGTTACCTACTGTAAGTTTGTTGGGGCCTGCTTTTCACTGCTACTTACTCACAATACAATTATAATGATTGACATTTTGTTTAGAATAAAACTTATTAATTAACTTTATCTTTCTTATAAAAGTAAAGTTCACCCAACTAATAAACTGAATATAGTTTATAAACGAAAATAAATTGAAAGCTATCAATTTTTTTTGATAAATATGATATATTTGTTCAATTATAATCTGAAACACTGAATTGTATCAGTGAAATATCGATTCATAACAATCAAAAAACCATATCTACACTGTGTTATAACAGCTTTTCCACTGATTACTCTTAGATACGAATACGCAAGTATAGAACGATTCTTGAGTGATTTAATCTGAGCTTTTTCTAATGTTATGTTACAAGGTTTCAATCCGTGAAAGATATGGACTACTGGATGTCGATTTTAGAAGTCGGTAATATCTGTTGTCATATAATCATTGACTTTTTCAGCCGTTACCAAAGATACCATATTGTTTGAAAATACATACAATATTACGTGATGCGTGTTTTCAATTTTAGGTATTAAACAATTACGATGTATTTTAAGGTACTTATGAACATTCAAAATACCTTCCATTAAGTGTAAGTATCTTCTCTTCTTGTTGACTTGGATCTGTCAATCATAACAAAAGCTAGAAGCTTTCTTTTTAACACAGTCATGTTAAATAATTGTTTACTTATGATAAAACTATCACAAACGCATACTTCAAACCTGGCTTCATTACTCCAAATAAGGAATCTCCTTTGATTCGTAGACCATAATTTGTCTTCTTTCCCCGGGCTAGACTATTTTTTTAAGACGGACCCCAAATGAAGAAAATGTCTTTAACTTATTTACTTTTTAGACCTTTTTATATTTTTCTGGATAAGTCGTTTTGATTGCAGTTATGTTTTGATTGAAAAACGATAGAGATGATTTGATAAATGTCAAAATTTCACACATTTTTCTATCAAAACAGACCTAAAATCAAAACAATTTATCAAAAACAAAATAAAAAAAACTATTTGATCGCTTTATGATGAGTCGCTATTGAAAATTTTATCTTTCATTACTTCTAACGCCATTACTTCATTAGACCAAGAAGGTAGTATTGTAAAAAAGTCAATGTTTGTTGAGCCGTGTCATACGGGATAGAAATGCCGAAGAAATGCTATCAGCATACTTATTTACAAATTCTGAAAAGATTGACGAACTTCACATGAATATTTGATTCATTCTAATGAAAATGTCGGTTTCCTTGCTAATTTTACACAAAGAATTACCGATTGGTTAAATAATAATTTATGCTAAAGGTGGTTTGGAGAATGAGTGACTTGGGAACCTACTAGACCTTATAATAATGAGTTTTTTATATAGGGAACGGTAAAAACTAGAGAACAAGTAGAGGAATATTTTGTACCGGATGTCCCAATAATAATGGCTCTTGGCCATATCTTCGATGTTAAGACATTGATATTATCTTTCAGTGCTGGTCGAAGGACCTCTAGGGATGCTGCCATTGGATACGTACAACTAAAACGTCCAATGTCGTCGCGTTATGTGGGTGCACAGACGTGCAACTACTGAAGTAGCCTGTTATTGGACTAAACCAAAATGATCGGGAGTAGACTGGGCTGCCAGGTTTGACCTTCTTATAGCTTGAAACCATTGTTTTCGTCGCTTTTTCTCCCGAGGTACTTGCACGAAAACTTTATTTGGTGTTTTTATACTAGTGTTTACATACTGGTACAATGCATCAACGATACTTCATCTTGTCGAGTGATTTTTTAAAAGAATCTCAACAACTATGTTCAAACTGTATTTACCTCTAACCTCACTTAAGTCTGTTTTCTTACTTTCTACGTCACAGTCAGTCATGTGACAACAAATAAGTTTTGGCGCGTCATTTAGGTATTGAAATTTATTTATTTTTTTCATGAATGTTTCATGAAATGTTTAAAAGAAATTGTGTGTGATTAAGAACAATATACTAAACGTAGCTAATGTATAAAAAAGTATGCAAGGACCCTATTGTAGCGGGTGTCCCAATAAAAATGGCTCTCGGCCATATCTCGGTAACCGTTTATAGTACAGCTTCGGAAAAAAAAATTTATAGCAAAAGTGTCCTCGAGAAAAACCTGGAAATTATTTACAGAGTTGTAGGTTCACCGCCAGAGGGCATAATTAAATACCAAAAATTATAAAATGAATAATTTACAAATTTTGCCTAATTAAGATGCATTTAAACTATGATTATTGTATTCTTCAATAAATTCAGCGTATATTTGATTTAACAAGTTTTAGTCTATCTCTTCAAATAAGAGGTGGGAGGAAGCGGGAACTTTATTATGAAAAAACGCCTGAAGTCCAGTTCTAATTAACCTATCTATGCAAACTTAGTCTTTTTGAAGAGAGCTCCTTTCTACCAATGTAAGAGTTATAATTTCAAAACAACCTAATGAGTAACGTATACGCTAGAGGGCGCTATTTATTTTTTTAAATTTAGCTATCCTTGAAAAATGTTGAATGGAAACATGCAGTTTTAAGGAATATAAAAGTAGACCAAATTAGCAACGGAATAGCGAAAACCGCATGATTATATCTTTTTCGTATTACGAGATATCTTAAGAAATGTGTGAATTTTAGGCATTTTCCTTCTCCGATTTGACTGAACGGATATTAACATTTTTTGACTCATCAAAATTGTCTTTCCTTATTCTATTAATAATAGTTCCAATTATTATGTCAATATTACTTATGCTGTCACCGGGAAACTGCGTTATGGAAGTTAAAATGGAAATATATAAAAACAAGTAGTGGCCCATGAAAAAAACAAAACAAAAACATATGTCTTTAATGTGTACATTAAACTCGATATAAAATTTAATTAAAAGTTATATCCAAGATGATTCTTACAAACGAAGAAGCATTTGATATGATAGGCATTTATTTTGAATGTATGAGAAATGGAACTGTGGCGGCTAGGGTAGCTTTAATCAAAACATAACCTTCAAAGCTATCATCTTTATGACTACATTTTAATAAAGTTCAAGCAAACAAATGTGATAATGACGTTGCTATAAGAAAGTCTAATTAGTAGTATTTACGTAGCAATCATGAATGCATCTACCTTAGGTAGATTGTCCTATCTTGTTTCGATAAATCCTATTTCTGCCATCATTTCAATTAGAATAGTCTTTAAACCTTTACAGGAACACAAATCGCACTGAACAACCAATTACCTCCACTCACAACAGAATGGCATTTGAAAAGCGGCACGCGGCGACCACGTTTCAGTATTTACTTACTTTCTACGTCACAACCGCAGTAACCAATAGAAACATGTATTCTGTCACGTGTTATTATTCAACTGATCATCAATTTGCGATTTACAATATTTTAAGTTATAATACAAATCAACCTAAATTCATAAATAAGAAGTGATATATAAATTTTTAAATATGTTAAATAGCCATATTACCGACCACTGCAAGAATCCTATTCCAAAACTGTATTGTAAAATGCGCAGATGTGAAAGTTTTATTAGTGGAGCCTAAAATTTAATGTGGGGTTTTTAATTCACTTTAAATTAATTATCACTAATTAGTGTTAAAGCAGTACAAATAAGCTAAATGTGATTGTTTTATTACAATAAAAATTGAAAATTACAACTACTGATATCGAAAGTTTTTCCAACAAGTTTTTCAAATATTTCCAGAACCGGACTTACGCATGGGCCAACCCGGCTGTGCGCCGGGGGCCCCCGCTGCGGGGGGGCCTCGCGACGAGCCATATGATTGATTTTTAAACATATGAATGCAAGCGAAAAAATACATCCATAGCCAATGTTCAGAATCAACATAATTTTTTTTATGCGCAATCATTTTAAAAGTTCCGAAAAATCATCTTGATGTAAGAATTCACGTAAAACGCCCGCCTTACATAGGCCCCTTAAGTATTTTGGCCCGGGGACCACGATGACTCTAAGTCCGGCTCTGAATATTTCCCACACTTGTTAAAATAAAATTAATATATTAAGATAAAAGTAACAAAAAGAGAAAAGCGTATAATCATTCTCTTCATAAAAGTCTTCAATAAAAGTCAATACAGAATTGATTGATTCCACTACTTTCTTGACCTTATATTTCTCCTAACCTCATGTATCGAGATAAATGTAGCCTTTCTTATTTACCTTCTGTTCCATTAATAACAACAACTTTTTGGACTAGGAAGATATAGTAGATTCCATTATATAGAATATATAAACAATGAGTTAGATTTATTGCACTGTATTTTAACAGTATATTATGCAATTAACATTTAATGACGGATATTAAGATCCGAGTCAGAGAAATACGACACGAACGTGGTTAGTGTCTTAATGCTATTTTCCTGGGAATTACTTCGTGAATTAATCTTATACCTCTTCCAAAAATACTTTATTCACTGTCTGCAGATCGTTACATAACGTCTTCCGACGTTTTGTATAAACTCAGGTAGAAGAAAAATGAGACAGACATATTTTATATGTGTATGTTTATCAAGATTCTTCAGTTCTAGGTTATTTAAATATTGTCTTTTGGCTTACACATCGGTCTTTTTAATGTTTTAAAACGAAAAAATGCTCTTCAAATATTTGAATTATTATCTGACATTGTTCTCCTTTATAGAGTATTTTGATATTGTTTCAAGTAAATAATCCCTAAATTGAATTAGCTAGAGGTTAGCTCAGCTTTCGTAGTTGCTATACCTGCTAATCAAAACAAATTATTCAATATCTACCCACAACTTTACATAGTAATGGTGGCAACGAGTATTCTAACCTTCATTTAGACTATTTCTTTGCCTTTATTGGTTAATTTAATGCCTTATTATATATTTTTTACTATTATGTCAATATTTTTGATTAGGCACATCGTACAATGTTTATGACTCTATATAACAATAACGGAGAAATTCTACTCTTTGTTGGCTAAATATTTAAACCATTTTAATAAAAAAAATTAGTTGGCTGACAATTTTCTTAGAAAGGATTATAATTGTAACGCAAATGTTTTGTAATATTGATTAATTGACTTTGTTTAAGAAAAATTGCCTAATTATATTTAATAAAAGTACAACGTTACCGCGTATATGAAAACTTTAGTGTTAAATATACGGTGAAGCTTCAGTAAAAAAGTAATTCACTTTCCCTAATACAATTAATCGAAAGATATGTTGAATTGTTACGAATATGAATAAATTTTATAAACAGTATATTTTATTCTATTTTAAGCCCCTCTTAACTGTTGCAGTTGTAGACGGTCCTATACATGAACGTTTAAATGGTATTACTCGGATTATTATTTTAAGGTGTTCAAATTTGACCGGTTATGGAAAGCAACAGTTATTAGATTTTTGAAGCATAAAAAAGATATGGAAGTACCTCTTCCAAAGATAGTACTAGGAAACAACTTATCCGAAAAAAGAGCATTTATATAATTTACAAATTTCTGTCTGCCAAAGTTGTCATATTCCTGTGTCCGTCAAGCACATCCTTACCGTCTGCAGACTATATACTCCACTGCATTTCATCAGTTGAATGTGTAATCTAGGGACATTCAAGTGTCCCATAGAAATTAAAAAAATCTTGCAATTCCTTAAAGTTACTATTCTGAAATATCTATTTGGGAAATTTTAGAAACTCTAGAAAAGACTAAGCTTTGTCAAACAGATACATATCGTGAAAATTTCACTTGAAATAAAATGCAGGTTAGAGCTATTTTCCATTGTATTATGTATTTTATTTTTCATACTAAAATCATCATATCATACTAAAATTTAGTGGAAACTTAGATGAAAAGTTTTCGGTTTCACAATCTTTGATATAGAGCTTTGCCTTAAATCCCAATCAAGCATTTTTAATTTAATAAATTAATTCATCCAAAGAAATCAAAAATTTCGTATGTTTACTAATTTTGAGCTCTTAATAGTAATTTTTCCAAAAAAATTTGTGTCATATTTTTCTTATTTAGTTATTTATTATGGCGCAATAGTCTATCATATATCATATAACACTTCCAAAAACTAAGCGAAAATAATTTGTGGATTCCCTACTTCAATTTGATTCTTTTAAAACCGATAATTATTTGACCTTATTTTAAATTTACTCGTGTGGCGTTTACAAAACTACTACTTTCGAGTCGATCGTAGTATGAACCAGCTACTGTTTTTTTGGTCATTTCATAATTTAAGTAAATTTTGTATTTTCTGTTTATGGGGGCAACAGGACTAATAGAATAGAGCAGATACCTCTAAATTCAGTTTGAACATGAGTTCTCAGTAATTTCAAAAATCCCATAATTCTTGTAGCTAAAAAATATGGTAATCCTTTTTATAACGAAATGATATGAATGAAAAAACTCACGTATAATTCATATTTAAATTATAACAAGTAACAACATACTCTACCTTACTGCTCGGGTCCGTGTGTGAAATAGTTTAAGATAAAGGTAAACTCAGACCGTGTGAAACTATTCCTACGACAATGCAATGTAGGGCGAAGGGCTCGCCTTTAGGAGCTACTTTCTCATGACCGTTCTTTGAATTTAAAAAAAGATACCCAAACAGTTGAAAAAAATGTGAATATCTATAATGATATTGGAAGATTAAAACTCTTAAGTGAATGTAAAACTTTTGAGAAAGTGAAATACATACACAATCTTTAAAGAATTATTAAATAAGATCGAAATTAACGTTAGACATGAGATGACTTTATAACAGCTACTTCTATGTTGCACAAACAATTATTTCAAAGAAGTTTCCAGTAATAGAGGCTTTTAATATTCTGGAAAGTTCTCACTAATTTCCAAAATAACAATGATATACAGTTGAACAGTAAATCCGGACTTCTAAAACGCGGATTATCTAAAATCCGGACTGATTCGTTCGTATCGTAATTTTTAGCTTCTGAATTTGACACTAGATGGCGACTCCATACATAACGATAGCATGGAGAATATGTTTATAAAGTATTTAATTTTTTAAATATTATTATTTTATAAATGTGTTTTTTGAGCAGTATTAAACGCGATTTTATTATATTTTATGCATACCTCTCCCTCTGTTTACATTATTATGTAATGCGATATGATTTCTTGTTAGCGCGATAGATGCTTCCACCATAAATACAATCAAATGTTCCAGAACCAATCCTTTCCCAGCGATTCCGTATTTACTATGTTGTACTGTATTACCATCATTTCAAATATAAATTTAAAAAAAGAAAAATTTTCATACTACCCAAAATGAAAGCATTTTTATTCTCCTTTTAAGTTTTTTGAATGAAACTCCTCCTCTAAACCACCTTTGACAAATATAGGCAATTATTGGTACAACAGTTTTTTATAATAACAGTCTTCAGTTTATTTACCCGAACCCTGTTGCAAAATTAAATTGTTACGACTTTGGATAGAAGGTATTGCAGCTTCGATAGAAGAGAAGCCTGTAGGCCCATAATAACACCATTGGCTAGAATTATAGTCGGTATGTTGTATGTGTGAGGATATGCAGACGAGACGACTATACGATAGGTCGTTTGATACGCTCAGAGACCAACCACAGTTTAATCTTTATTATGTAACAATGTATCGATGTTAATATTGTTTTTTTTTTTCAGATAGCAACAAATAAAATTTTCTTGATAATTACCTGAATTGCTTTTCGCGAAATAGGACAAATAAGATAGCAGTATAAAAAATAACTCAACAACATTGTACATTAAAACTCGGCAAACACATTAGGATACATTATCATCTACAAAAAAAGTGAGAATTCAAATTTATGTTTTATCTTCAGTTTCTGCAGACGATAACTTAGATATTGAAACGTGCTCCAGATTTTGTATTTGTGGATATTGTTTTAGTAGTAAATAGCGCACAGTCGAAATTACAACTTACATGTTAACTTACATAGTTAACTCCTAATAACAATTGTACATTAATTAGATTAACTTACAAGAGATAAATGAGAGTGAGAAAAGCTTGAAGTATGGGGTATAGAAAGAAGGAGGAGTATCTCTTATGGAATAAAAATTTTAAAAACGTCCAGCTGTATAGGAATAATAACAGTTCAAAAACTTTCCTCAATGGCGGTAAAAACAAAGGGTGTAGTATAAATGTAGCAATTGTAGATGAATAGAACGATGCCAAGTAACCAAAATTTAATATCATTTTTAACTCGAGTCCATTATTGAAAATTTAAACAACTTGTCTTGAACAAAATAATGTAGTAAATAACCTAAAAGAAATTTACACTGATGCTAAAATGGGGCGCCTTATTCAATTTATTTCGTCTTTCCATATACACAGATTGTTCTTCTTCTCTGTACCCTCCATAGTTTGAAGCTTTTTAGAGAGAATTGTGGAAAATATTTCGTTTAATTTTTTATGACATTAAAATCGGATTATTAAAAATATTATACGACACATTTTTATGCAAAGATATATGGACCCAGCAGAAAAAATGAAAACACATCTTAAAGGAAAATTGTAGGAACAATTATGTACGAGAAAACCATTTTTTCGGAGCATCAGAACTGCAGTGATCTATCCATCTTGAAACAAACTAAAGAAGATATCTGAACAGGAGGAAATAGACAGGGTTCAGCTTTCAGAAGATTATGATAACAAAATCCTAATTCATTACCCTGGAGCAGGTTTTAAACTTTAATAAACTTTATTAAGGAGACCCATTTTAGAAACCCGTTTAAAGCTTGAAGCAAGCATTGACGGTGATGGATAAAAACCACTTCCTTTTTTGTGGTTTCTTCCCTTCACAGCAACCAATGTTAAGGCCAGGAAACCCAAATCTACATTTAACACCATTATATGCTCCACACTCCTTCACTTCTCTGCTTCGACTTAAGAGTTTGAAGCGCCAATCAATCGGAGCCTCAAGCATTTGATCAAGCCACTTGATAGTGCAGGACCTCCTTTAGTCATCATTTATTATGAAGTTTCTAAATTCTCATGAAACGTTAAAAATAGAATTCAATAACAGGAATCACCAGAATACATTTAGTTTTCATGGATCGCGACATGTCATTTACTCCGGCCTAATTTGATGTTTTCAAAGAAGTTTTAGTCTCTGTGCAATGTTCAACGTGTAGAATTGGGTGCAAATAATTTCAAAACTTGATGGTAGCCATTTTAGATTCTAATAACGATTGGTTTCAAGAACTCAAATAGTTACGTTTTTACCCTTTATCTTTCCTCTAATTGGTCATCGAAGCTGGAAACGCAAAACAGTACATAACAGCAGTTCTTATAAACCTCGAGAAGCCGTCTCGATGTTAATCTGGACATTTTATTTCTTGGAAATGGAACGTGCATAATTATTGTTTCACTTCATGGACTAGTATGTAACTGGTGCAAATATTTGGAAAAGCACTTTTGAGTTCACTAGAACTTTCTATTTGTTACAGAGTTTTAGGCATTATTGGTTTCAAACTATGGTTTCCAACCATATTTTATTTCGTGACGTGAGAAAACACTGTTGTTAACGTTTAATACTCTGAGAAATTGTGGGTTTAACCTGAAGAAGTTTTATAAGCTTGCCAAAACTTTGTTCACCCTACTGGCGAATATCATAATGTCATAGACAATATAACATATCTCGAAGACTACTGAGAATTAGTTGCAATATTATAAGGATTTGTAGCAATAATCTATCGCCATAGTCATAGACACAATTATCTAATGAGTTATGTTATTGTGTGTTTGTGTGTGTGTGTGTGAGTGTGTGTGAGAGAGAGAGAAAGGACCATAACATAAGGACTTTTTATTATCCGATCTTCTCTTCACTAACTAAAATAAAAATTTCTCTAAATAAAATTCACTCGAGCTCTAATTTGTGTCATTCAATATGTTATTAAAATCACATATTTTTTATGGAGAGAAGCTAGTTTTTTACATATTTTTTCAATAATACTATGATACTCGTATCCAAGACATAATTTATATCAAGTTTTTCTGACGAATATTGATTGGAAATATATAAGCTACAATTTTATATAAAAAAGTCATAAATAAAGCTTAAGACAACGTTTAAGCCAACATCGAAGATATCTCCCTTCAAAAAACAATATTTATATCCCAAAACTCGCATTTCGATTATGAAAAGAAAGTGTTCTAAAAAGATATAAGACGGTATTCTTATAAAACTGAGAATCATTTCATGGAGCGGATTGGAGTTTAGTAAAGGTTTCATTATTAGACGTCTCTCACCACAAGATAATATGAAATACTGATAGAAGATTTTCTACACTGTTCGGAATCTAACCACAAATTTATAAAAACCTACTTTCTTTCTCCTGAACTTAATTATGTTGCAATAATTAGAAAGTTGGTAACGAATTAAGTGAAACCAATCAGAATAAAGTGAGAAAGAAACTATGCACTTTATTTTTAGTGAGACAAGGTCAGTTTAAACGAATCAGTAAATAATGAGAATTGTTAGTTTTTGTTTCATCGGAAAAATGAAAAGTGAATAAAAACAAAAAAAATTATTGTGAAACTTAGAATAACATCAGCTGGAATTTTAGTGCAATAAAATTCTTAAAATGAAATCTGAATTAAAAGGGATAAGATTCGAGTCCGAGTTGTGAAAGAGAAAGCAGCTGAAAGAGGTATTAGAAGAAAACTTCTTACGCTGTTTCAACCAAAGTTATAATACAGCGTTTTAGGGCTCATTATTCAATCATGTAATGGAGTCTAGATTATTATATAAAGTTTGTCAATGATTAAATTGTTTAAATCCTTTCTTCTATCAAGATAATTAAAACTAAATTTATATAAAGCAATAATTGGACCATTAGTCATTTATGCAACCGAAACTTGGATTTCCAGTCATAATCAGGAAAACATGCTTATTTCTATTAAAATGAAAATGCAGATATTTGGAGAATCAGAAGTAAGTTCGAGGTTGAGTAATGGAGAAAAATGTATAGAGAAGATCAATACAAAAAGAAGATAGATGAGGTAGAACAAGACCTAAAGAATCCAGCAAAGTGGAGCGAAAAGTAAGATGAAGTTGCATTTTGACATTAACATTCTCGCAAATATAAATAGAAAGCTATATAATAAACGTTTTTAATGTACGTCCAATGATATTCCAGTACCTAACTAAAAGTCTGTGTACCAGAATATCCAGAAATCGATCTTAAATAGTTTAAACTGTAACACAACCAGAACATTATAAACTTTAGAATAATATGGCTGACCTGCTTCTCACACTCTTATATTGATTTTCTTGTAGATTTTCGGATTGTTACAAGGAAAGTAGTTGTTTGCTAAATTCCTCTTTGCGAATACTTCTATCCTATATTATATAATAGAATTTTTTAAAATCCAATGAGATGATAGACATAAATGAACTTCCATATTCAAAATAGGAAATTTCATATGTCTAAGCCAGTGTAGACAAAAAATGTAATTATATTTGAAAATAAGTTTCACATAGTCCACAAAAGTGAGGTAACCTCGCTTTAATTCATTCGAAGACGAAATATTGTATATCATTAAAAAATATAGAAGTTAAGCTGATTGTTTAATGCAAGATCTTGCACTTGCAACATTAACGGTTTGGTGACATTTTTCTTGCATGAATTTACTATTTTAAGAAGAGTTAATTGCATTTTTAAACCGCCCACAAAATATTAAATGAGGTTAGGAATTTGTTTACTTATACTTATGGAATTTTGATTAGTGGTAACCATGATGCATTGACAAGAGACTTGCAATATTGATCTTGCAAGAAAAAGCATGCAATTTGCCACATTTCATGTTAAAATTGACAAAAAGCTACAAACCAACAAAATGAAAATACAAAAATGAATCTTGCACTGGGAGTCGTATTCAATGAACTATTTACTATTTGTAGACGGTATAGTCTTGATTTCGAATTATATTGGTGAGTTAAGATATATGTTGGCAGAACTTAACATGGCAGCAAAGAACGTTGGATGAACAATACAAAGATAATGACAGATCCAACAATAGATATAATCATAGAACATCGGAAATGTCAACGATTATGTCTATCTGGGTCACAATACAAAACTAGACAAAAAAATTAGTCCGCTGAAATGGGCAGAAGAATTGGTTTAAACTGTGCAGCATTTGTTAAGCTTCGTCATATCCTAAAGGACAGAACTTTTCACAGTAACCTAATAAGGTAATTATATGAATCTTGTACACTGACATGCTTTACACGGCATGGAAACAATGACACTCGCAGAAAAAGTAGCCAGACACGCTGGCTTGATGATATTAAGAGAGAAGCAAGTCGAAGCTGAATGCAAACAACTAGAGAAAAAATGATGTGAAAAACATTAAGAGAGGCGTGGATATATAACAAGTTAGAAGAAGAAGAAATTTAGAAAGTTTCTTTCAGAAGTAGAATTCAAAATTTCAATTTTCCTTTTAAATTATGAAATAGCAGACTTTTCAAACCTACACATTTTGAAAAGAAAAATTTCAATTTTTGTCAAAGTTGAGATAACAAATAAGGAATTTTGAGATCATGATTGATTCGTAGGTGATTGAATCCTGTAAATTAATTCATTTTCCATATTTATTGCACTTTTCCATCTTTATTGCACTACTGGTTATGTATGTATAAAAGGGCAGTTGATTCTAAGTTTTCGCAACTAAAGTTTAGCGCGGCAGCGATTAGTCTTCCTGATGGAGACAGCAACGTAACAGACTCCATTTATTTTTAAAAGTGTGATTTATGATAGCCCATTTTTTAATAATTTGTTATATTGAAAAATTAATATTTGAATAATGAATACCTAGATAGCTGAAAATAATAGAATTGAATTTTTTTTTGATATTGTGTATGAAACTACAAGTCTCTCATTATCGATTACAGAGAATCGCATTTTGAACATGAAATGAACAGCGTGATAAACAAATATCAAAATTCAGTTTTTCGAACAACTAATGGTTCAATTTTTTTTTCTTGGAAATCAGTTACATTTTGTTAGAGAGCATGTATTTCCTTTAATTTTGATTTATACAATTTTTGGTACGAGTAAAAATTTCGAGTGGCCTTAGCTGTGCCGCATGCTTCGGCGAAATTTATTATAGAAATAAAAATTATTATAATTCGATATATTTGTGATCGAAAACATGATATCTCGTCTCAGAAAAAATAAATGTGGTTTTCCCGGACTAAAAACCTTCATGTGCTCCAGCTCATTTAAAACAAACCTCAGGTTCGAAGGCTAATATAAAATAAATCATTTGAACTTATCCCTAGTGTAAAGCACATTTCTAACGTACAGCTGACTTCAAATTCATATATTTTTTGCCCCAATTGTAAATTTCTGTAGTTTTAGGAGAAGGTCTCTAATTTCATTTCCAAATAATTTAACATTTGGTGATACAGTCGTTACGAATTACCGTTTTATCCATACCGTTCACGATTTTCAACTCATTTAAATAATAATCCTCCAGCCGCAATTTTAAAATGATTAAAGAGTGGAAAATCAATCAGGGATTCAGACGACGGAAAAGCAATATCTTGTGTTCTGATCTACCAACATTGAATAGGATCGGTCCTCAAACACCGACTTGAATAAATTTTCTAGTGATTCCTTCCGAGTTCACAAAAGGGTTTTCAGATTTATTAACTGTATTCAAGTTCTAGTCCGGTAGAACTCATCAGTTTACAATAATTTAGATATATTATTATATATTTTTATATTAATTAAAGATGTTACTAAAATTAGCAGAGCAATATGGGCAGACAGAAAAAAAATTAACGCAATATTAAGTGCCGTATTACGAGATTTTCCGCCGTGCAAGATTTGAGAAATTGCATGATCTACTAACTTTAGAAAAAAATTTACTATTCTTGCATGAAATTGGCGACAGTTTTCAGAGAGTTAAAAAGCTATAAAGAAATCTTCTAATTAAGCACTCGACTAATGCTAATCAAATGCTGCGGAAAAAATGAATTTTTCGTAGATGTCATAAAAAGAATGACTTTTTTCTAGTTTTCTCATAAGTACATAAAGCTATAGCCGCATTTGCGATATCGAGTTGCACAGTAGCTATATCAGTGCCGCAAATATTGAGCAACAGAAGTTTCTGGTGCTAGAGACAGTTCACATGAAACGTCTTCTTGATCTCAGCAGATTACTTCGTTGAAGTTCCTCAAGGTAATGAGGTCTTTAAACGTCTCTTAAATTTTACAGATGCTCTACGATCTTCTAGAATCGTAGAACTTACCTAGTTTAGTAGAGAAGTGAGTTTCATACCGTTGTTCAAATGTCGTTTCCTCATTTTAAATGTATGGATCTACCCCCTTCGAGATATGCATGTTATGCCAAAGAATATAAACCTTCAACTGGTGTTGGACAAACTTTTGGTTGACACAATCTTTCTAAAAGGTTTGTTTTTTAAGCTCGGTTCACATTCCAGTATTGTGCAGCTCCAGTACAGCTCATTCTACTGTTTTTCTAGCTTTACCTCAAACTATTATGAAGTTTAACTTTGAACAGTAGATTAAATGAATTGTATAGTTGTTGGTGTGGATTTTATATAAGGATGGTACAGTATATTCTTCATCTACTTGCTTTTGAATACAGCATAACATAATAACGCTTTTTTAGAATTATAGAAATAAAATAACTGGCCAGACAATTGATGAAATGAGAGAATACTACACGCTTAAATTGAAAAGGAATAAATAAAAACAAACTCTAACTACGTTTAAAATGGTGTAACTGGAGGTTAACCTAAGTTTGTGAAGTATTTCATTTAATTGTAATAAATGGCCGGGTTCAAAGAAAATAAACTATTTCTTTTTCTACCTGAATTGTCCGTTATTTAAGATGTTTAAAACGAAGGAGGAAGCGACCTGTAACTGTTTAGTGTAGTGTATAGAATTCATTGTAGCTTTTTGGTGGTAGTTTACTCAAAAAGAACGTATAATTTGTTATGATTGCATATTGCGGAAGAAGAATTTCTTTTTTTCTAACATCACATAAATGCAAAAAATCCCATTCATTTTCTATTCACCTCAAACTGTTATTAACAAAATGAAAAAACTTTTGAGTTTATTCATAACATCGTAATTATAACTAAAATTATATCGTTCACCTTTTTATAGGAAAGAAAAGGTAAGGGAAATTTCATGGTGAAAAAGTAGGTGTATTTTTATAAATAAATAAATAAACAGGAAAAACGATAGTTTCAACAGATTTCTAGGTACAGGAAAAGGATATTTATGATGTTTATAATGTTGTCATTTTTTATAACGTAAGCGACAATGGTTAACTTGAATTGGATTTTCATAATCCACAAATTAAAAAGCAAATTTTCTCAATGGTATGTTGAAATTTTTTTTATTTACTCATATTTACAAAGGTAGGATGGCTAGAGCTTAAAAATTCATCACTCATGTGTATATGTTACAAAAAATTACTGTCATCTAGACCTCACAAGATTGGTTCAACCATTGCATAATCTTAAACTTTAATAAGAATGATGGTCAATTAAACAATTAGTAGTATTTATCCCACAAATTTATCATATTGACAGAGAAATTGACGATGTGCTCCGTACTCTGTCAATTCAAACTTTTTGTGGTTTCAATTTCTGGTGAACAACAATCAAAGATTCCATTCTCTCCATAAGATCAACTAAGTATGTATAAAAACAAAAAAGAAGTTAGCTATAATGAAGATAAGCATACAGTTTATAATTTAATCAACTAGTAGTGATGAAGTAAGAAAAACGAAGTATCACTGATAATAAGGGACTTAAATGCATAAATGGGGAACGGACGAACACCTGGCGTTGCCTGGAGATTTCAGAAACAAGAACTGGTATTAAACAACAGGTTTTCCAAGCTCCCTCCTCGTAGGCTCTATACATGGAAATTTCATCATGATACCAAAACGATATAGAAACGCAATCAAAACAGGGAAAACCTATCCTGACCCAGACGGTCATTCCGATCATAACCCACTAGTGTATAAAATGAAAATAAAACTAAGGCATCTAAAGGTGGGAAAAAGGAAGTACAAAAACAATGATCAAATAAAATACTAAGAAATTCATAATAAGTAAAAAGAAAAATAAGAGCGGCGAAGGAAAATTGGCGGTCGATGAAATGCAACGAAACAATATGATAGAAGTTACGACTACCATAACAAGCATAAGACAGTTAGGGAATTGACAACTAAAAAGAAACCAAATAACCTACATTCAGGCTTGTTAGACGCCTAATATCCGAAAGTTTAGAACTAAAAGTGTCAAAGACTTACGCAAAACAAATTTTTGATGATGAACGTACAAGTAAATATACACGATGATGACGTTTCTGGGCCTTCAATTCTAAGATTCGAGGTAGAGGCAGCCATATGGTCCTTAAAGAAAGACAAAAAAGCGGGTCCTGACATGATACAGGGTGAAATATTGAAATTAATGTGCGAAACATCCTTTGGCCATCCTTTTTAACCATCTATGACAGAGAAAAGATTCCTGAAGACTGGCTGCAGTTAACCTTTATTGAAATCCTTAAAAAATCAAATGCATAGCACTGTGAACAATACTACCTAATAAGCTTGATAAAACACATATCTAAGGTTTTTACCAAAATTATATAAAATCGAATATACGCAAAATTTGAATCAAACATCTCTGAGACGCAGTTTGGTTTTCGTACCGCACAGATTCTCACCCAGAGAAGCAGAGGTATGAACAAAGATGTACACCTGTGCTTCTCCAAGGCTTTCGATAACGTTAAACACGAAAAAGTTATAGAGGTTCTTAGAAACTCTGGCACTGGCATTTATGGAAAAGATATCCGTATTATCGCTAATATGAACTGGAGTCAAACTGCACAAATAAAAGTAAGTAATTCAATCAGCGGTAAAAATTGCTGTCAGGAGGGAGTGCGACAAGGTTACATTCTGTCACCTCTTCTATTCAATATTTACACCGAAGAAATATTTAAAATCAAGAGAAGCTCAACAACATTAGTTATGCCGGTGACACAGTAATTATAGCAAATAATGAAGAAATACAAAATATTATGCAAAAAATATACGCAGCGAGTGAAGGATATCAACATCCTCTAGTGGGTCTTACGATAAACGGTCAAAATAGAAATCGGGTAGAAACGTACACATATCTCGGAACCAGAGAAAATGCGAAATGGAACCAGGCATCAGAAATACGGTCACGGATAGACAGAGCTCAAGATGCGATTTACAATTTGAAGAAACTATATACCAACAAAAATATTTCTTCACAACTAAAATCAAGACTAGTCAGGTGCTACATATTTTCTGTATTATCCTATGGTGTATATATGGATATATGGGCGTATTCTGAAAATATCCTGGAAGGAGTACATCACCAACATGGAAGTTATGCAGAGAGAGAAGGAAATCGTCTTGACAGTAAAAAACGGAAGCTAGAGTATTTTGGCCATGACCAAAGTACCGTTCTTTGCAGTTGATTGTCCAAGGCAAAGTAAGAGGGGACCAGGGAGAAGATGGCATTCATTGTTGCACAGCCTACGCCAGTGGTTTGGAGTGTCATCTGTTTAGAAACGCAGTAAACAAGAAAATAATAGCCTTGTCAATAGCCAACGTTCCTAACGGATAAGACAATGAAAGAAGAAGAAGAGGTGAATATCATTGACTACACCAACACTCACAATGACACTGTCTGTAAGTTTCGTTAATAAAAAAAAGTTATTGTCTTCAGTCACTGATAGTAAACGATTTGAAAAAAAAATTTAAATTTAAAAATTTATTTTTATATGGATTTGTTTTATTGACTTTTCACGCAAATCAAATAACCATAATGTGGGGTATATATATTTATTAATTTACTGAAACTATTTCACCGGAAAGTGTGGGTGTAATAAATTTCAACTTGAAAACAATATTCTCATTTCTCGTCAAACTGAACTACCATTGTTTGTAAATTCTCTTAGGTGGGAAGGGGATATTTAAACGACCTTCCTACGTAACACAAACAAAAAGAAAATTTGCTAAACAACAAGAAGTACGGTAGCATATGGTAAGAAAATGTTCCGACATGTGTTCAAATTTGTAAATTCTCGACACGTGCTAGAAATATTTTATGATTCATAAGTATTTCTTGGGAGACTTGATAGCGGAATCCATGCCATACGATACTCTGCTGCATTCAACGAAAATTTCGAATTTTTATAAAGTCGTTTTACATGGAAACGCCTTGTTATATTGGTGGATAACCGACATTGTGAAATAATGAAAGAAGTGAATGAAATAGTTAAGTAAAAAAAAGTAGTTGTTCTACATTACTTTTTTATAGATACGATATTTGTATTTTTGGTTGTGACAGCACTGACTGTTTCTAACTGTCTTCTGAGATTACCGCTATTGGATATAATTTCAAATACTTCGTTGTTTGAGTAAGCTTAGTGATGATAACAACAGTGCATCTAAGAAATAAACACATTTTATAGTAATTGAGCCTCATCTCACAACTTTGTGATTACAATCTATAATTTCACCTGAAGATATAGTTATTGTGCCATAACTGATTAAACAATAATATGGATATGAGTATTATCAAGATATTATATGATCATTTGGTCAAAAAATTTTGTTGCTAGTGGATTCGGCATAATCTGACCAATACTTGCGTCAACTGATGCATTGAAATGTTGAATCAAAACTGCATCCATGTGAATCATGGATCTATAATCATGATACCAAAACAAAACCTCAACTGTATGGATCTTTTAAGACCAAATCCAACAAAATTTGTTCCCGGAAGTAAATAGTAGCTTGTTTCTTTGAAATTACTGGTCATGTGGCAACAGAGTAAGGAAATGGTACACTAAAAGTTAATGGAGATATTAGGAAAACTCTGTATCTTGAACAATTGAGTTAGTTAGAAGGTCCTGTGGAAGGGCCATCCACCAAAGAGCTCCTATTTAGAACCCAATAACTTCTTTTCAACACCACATGTGCATAACGATTATTTTGAAGCTACCTCAGTGGGAATAGAAAAAGTGCTTCGAATAATAAGTTCAAACACATAAAAACGTACAATAATGCAAACGGATGTGATTGGCTCTTTCTATTGCTATGAGCTGCCGACGAGAAAAAATAAAATTCGTTTATGTGGGAACTTACCAACGGCGGAGCAATCGGTAAACAGAGACGTCAAACGGCAGCTATGAATGGTCTAATGTTTTTAACAGCAAACGGTAAAGGTCGACAGCAAACCGAAAATTTATGAATCGGCCATAATACTTGTTTTTCTATTGGTAGGCCAGAAATATAAAAAGTAACTCTCGCAAGTTGTGTTTAAAGAAAGTAAAAACTGCTATAAATATATTGATAAATTTAAAATTTTAATGAAGAAATTTGTCATCAGTGTATCAAATTTTGAATCCGATAACTAAGAAAAACCACACACAAAAATGACGTAAAATATAAATTTTACTAAAAGAACAAACTTGTATAGTTATTTTGAGAGATTTTTTTATTTCAATCGTAAAAATTATGAATAAAAATCGTTACATGGTATTTTCGTCAATTTCCATGATTCATATTAAAAATTTAGGGGTTCATAGTTTCCTGTCTATCAACATCTTGACACTAGAAACATATTTTAATCATTCAGAAGTTCTGTTGAATGATTCATTACAAAAACAAATCTTGATTACAATATACAAACAATAGTTAATCGTTAAACGAATTGTATATTTAATTTACACCTGCTACGCATATGATATACGTATATCAACTAACCACCATGTTTTAGTTTTTTCAACATTACTGACCACACATCATGCAAGACTAACAGCTGCGACTTTTGGGTATCGATTTTTATTCGCTAAAGTAGTTAAATTTGCTGTAAAATGCTCATCAGAAATATTACGTTCAATACAAATAGAATGTAAAAACAGATAAAAAGTTACAGAAAATCACAATGGTACATACATTCATTTGTATATGAATTATAAACATAAATGTGGAGTTTAATAATAAGAGATTATTACCTTGAGTAGAAATTGCAACACTAGAACTAGAATAATATACATCTAGATTCTAGGTTTTATAATATAAACATATTTCAGTTTACATAGTAGAATTGTTCTTTTGTCTACATTTCGCAGAGGGCAACGCTATTTTGAGCATAAAATCTAACTTCACCATACAAAGTTTGCTCACGTTTTTTTTTTTTAAATTTCTGTATATTTTCATTTATTCCAATCACTACGGTTTTATTATTTATATTTTATCTTGATGTTTGCTGTTGAAAATTTCAACGGCTTCCCGATATGTTCCGTAATTTTCACGATAGTAAAATTTCTGTTTTCCTTTAAGCTGAAAAATCTTAATACCTGATAGTTACAATTTAGGTTTTACACTATGTAGAAGTTTTTATGATGACGAACATATTTTCGAAATATTAATAATGAAAATGCTGCGATTTTAAACGGTAGTAATGGATTATTCTAGTTTATCATAATTGATGTTTGTCCAACGAAATCAGCAAAAAAATATTGAAATACATGTTTTTCTTCGTTTTTCGGTGTTATTTTTGAGTTTTCATTTTCAAAAGCTGTCGATCTATATTATTTTATTGTACCTATTTTTCTTATCAATAACTATCTTAATGAACATTTTTTTATCATTAATATAGACTTCTATGATAATAGGTGACTATTGAAACTATTTTTTTGTTACTAAAGGGTTCTAAATGGAATTTTATTCTAAGTTCATTGTAAACAAAAAGCTTGTTTATTTCAACATTCGTAAAAGAACTATAATCAGTACTTCACGAAATATAAATTTTAATATAATCATAATTATCATAATATAACTGTAAATTAATTCAACTTAGATTCGCACAAATTATTTTCTAATTCAGTTTAAACCGTTCTTGTCGGTTGTTTTATGACCTAAAAATAATTCTTTGAGTTGTAAAAAATGCTGCCAAGCCCCTGCAGCATGTGAAAGAACACATGAATGGGCTTGTCAAATAAACACTCAAGTGAGAAGACTTGAGCTTGAGTTTGGTAGTTAGAAGATTTTACAGGGAGCATTGTTTATATTTAACACTTTACCAAACCAGCTAAAATAAACAAAAAAAATATATATGCTATTGTTTTATTTTCTCTTTGTGAAATAGATGCTTCATTAATTAAAGTGATAGGTATAAGTAAACAGATACGTTGTTATTTATGCTGAAATAATATAAAGTGTTTAGAATTGGATAAATATTTGAAATTTATAGGGATACTCAAATGAAATTGGGAAGATATTGAATATTTTGTCTATTTGTATTTTGGATTTGGATTTTGGTTGGATACAAATTTTAGTTAAAAGATTATTATTATATATTCGCAAGTTTCGCAAAAATAAACTGTATGTATTATTTTATCAATTGTCAATACACAAGCCAGCAGGTATACAATGCGTTAAAATAAATAAGTTGAATTATCCTTAAAAATTGTTCTACTACTACTATTCAACAAGATTTATCCATGCATCCTAATAAGTCAGGAATATACCGAGTATAACAAAAAGTATTCGGTAGCAAAGAGTAGGAATATTGATCCTTATTTGAATGCCGTAGGTCTAGAACAGGGGTTCTAAACTTTGAAGCCTTAGGGCCACAATAATTTTTTCGGTATCTTCCAAGGGCCAAAACAATTTTAATTTTTCTGCCCCGTTAATTCCGCGAGAGATTGTAGAAAATGACTTGCCTGCTGTACGCTGGTTTAGTTGCGGAAGAGTCCGCAAGTGCTTTTTTGAACTTCGAGCAGAGATTTTTTTGAATGAGAAGCCTCGCCCTTGTGTCGATGTAGAAAATAGTGAATGGCTGTAGAAATTAGCATTCTATATCGATTTGAAAAATCATATGAACGAACTGAATTTAAGGTTCCAAGGAGAAAATCAGCTTCTCCCTGATTTATACATCAATATCAAATCGTTTAGGCAGAAACTAATACTATTTCAATCGCAATTATACAATTGAAAACGCAGCTGTGATATGTTTAAGAACAAATATCAAAATTCAACTTTGTTGGAATTTTATAAGAGTCTTCCGCTAGTACAATTTCAGAATTGCATAAATTTGCTCGTAAGTTCATCCAAGATGAAGTACACAATTCTATAAATATGATTGATGTTAAGCTTAGATTCTTAAGTTGAGTTTTTCACGTCATCAACGTTTTACCTTGCAAGTAAATAAAACTGGGTAATTATTATCATTCTGTATTTCCATTTTCTTGTATTAAACTTACAACAAAATTAATAACAACAGTAAAACATTGGACCCGATTGATGACATTGGTCTTAATCTGTCGAGTGCTGGATTGATGGCACTGGCGGGCCGGATCTGGCTCGCGGGCCCTAGTTTCGAGACCCCTTATATGCACATAAAACGACTTATACTGCAACCACTGGTTTATAGCGAATCCCTAATAGCCATTCCTCAGAGTCATTATAAAGACCTATACCAATAATTTTAGGTAGCACTGAGGAACAAAGGAAAATATTCGAAGTGGTATTTTGCTTTTATGCAAATTTCAGTTCAGTTCAGCTCTTCTGACACCAGACCAGTTTTCGCAGTTTTGACAATTGTTCTTTATTTCTTTTTTTCCTGCATAAATCTGTTCTCCTAGACTTTTTATATCCAATACAACCTGATTCTCGTCTAGTTTTTGGTCTTTCAGGAAATATTTTCTCGTTAGATCTTCATTATGTCATTATCTCCTATCGTTTTTCCATTCTTTTGATATGTCCGTATCATAGTAAACTTTTTGATTTAGGTCAAATAATAGGTAGTCAATGAAAAACACACTTTTTTACGAAAAATATTTTTTAGACAAAGTTACTCATTTATTTATTCACAAAAAGTTAGTTAAAAAATATAGGTATCTAAAACGTTTAGTTATATTTATATTTATCAAAAGAACAAATTAGGTTTGATATAGCTGGTGATGATTTCAAATGAGAATGAAACTCTTGGCACGTTTTTTTAAATTCACCTTAATTATCAATGTCGCCTTTAAAACTGAAATTTGTAACTTGTATTTTCTCAGATATCCACAATTTGTTCATAACATAAAATACTCTTTCTACCGAAGCATTCGTAGCAGACAAACATAATAAATATTCTATTAAAATACATGTTTTCATGCTGAAGATTGTTGGAGTTGAAGTGTTTGAATACTTCCACCCAACGGGTTTCCGTGGTAACATTTGAATTATTCCATTCTGTTACTTTTTGCGATCAAATTTAATTAGAAATTAGAGAAAATTCATCAAAAACTCTATTATTAGTCAATAGATTGCTTGTCAATTAATACATCCAGAGATTTTTTAATGACTTCCCATGTGGGGACCTTTTCCAAATCAACCCACTAAAAGATATCTCCATTGTGCTCCTGATATTCACGGCTTTTTTTATAAAATTCTGTAACCGTCCTATTCACAACCTCTTCATCGATATCAGTATCATTTACTTTCAATCTCAACATTAATTGATGGACCATAAATGGTAAAAACTAATTGGTCTGATTTTCCGTTAAATTGTCTTTTAATTTGAAAATTTTAAAAAATGTAGGGACTTTGATTTCGAAACAAACTAAGCGCACCAGCGCTCGAACGTAAACTTACATCACAATTTTTGGTTGAATGTTTTCTAATTAGGTGAACGTCGTAATAGTTAAATATTTTTTTTTAGTTTTCGGATTTTCGGTTCAAAATCATGAAATATGTACAAAAACACGTGTTTAAGAATATTTCATCCTCTTAATCTTCAATTTTTGACAGACAAATTATGTAGCCTGTTATAATGTCATTATACGTTTTCTCTATCACCATTTTTTCGCAAAAGTTCAGTTTCTTTCATAAAAAAAATATTCCTGATAGAAATCCGTGGATAACTTTCACATAGGTTGTTATTATTACAGTTTAAAAATGATGTCCACAAATCCAAAACGATTTTATTTTCGTTAATAGGTATATTAATTTAGAAAACATATATATAATTATAGTAGGGACAACTTCACTGAGATAGGGCTCGAAGGCCCTTTTTTCTGAAAGAAAAACAAAACCGTATAACCAGACGTTAAATCTAACGTGTCTCATAATTACCCTACTTCCTATATAACCCGTGCGAGCCTCTTTACATGTCTAATACCGGAAGAAGGAGTGCAAAAATGTACGGAAGGGATGTCATGTTACGTCCGTTTTTTGTTGTATAACAATTGGTGAGTAATAAGGCAGTTGGTTTTATTAAGGGAAAGTGGTAAATTGTCGTTTAGTACATTCGTTTAATTTTTATTATTTAAATACTAAAAGTTGAAAATATCGTATCGTAATATCGTATCTAATCTAGAAACGATTAATTTATTATTGAATTCGTTGACACCGTTAATGATTGATAGCAATCGGAAAGTTATTAAAAATAAATTGAAATATTTTTAGTAGTCAAGGTGACTTCAATAAGAGTTACTTATTTATAAAGTGAACGTTGTAATTTCTTGTGATATTTTAATGTTTCAACGTATGGTATTGTTGAATTGGCAAAAAAAACGAAATGTTGAAGCAGAATGATTCAGCAAATAAATTTAACAACTGCTCAAATGTTAGATATTCATTAAATTCGATTATAAAATATATAAAAAAATTTGATAGTAGGTATTTCTTAAAAGACTATTTTGTTATTTGTTAGTGCTATTATAGAATAATAAAAAATAATAAAATAAAAGCTAATATTCTGTGTAATCCCATTCGCACGTATACCTGCCTAAAGTTGAAAATTTCTAAGCTTCTGCATAGTTTTTCTTCGTAGTCGTAATTAGATTATTTGCAATTGATCCCAAGGAAAATTTAGGATATAGGATTTAGATCATGCGACCTGATTTGAAGCGGTAGATGAAGAAAACCTAGATTTTCTATTTCTTCTAAAACCGCCGCAGTTCGACGTGGTCTCGCATTATCTCAATAAAAAGGAACTGGGTGCCTAAGGCGTCAGGAAAATGTGGCAATACTACTTGATCCATATACACCGGTCCTGCCATATTTCCATCCAATACAATCCACTTAGTATGACCATTAAAACAAATTCCTGGCCAGACCATAATTTACGCAAGGTAACTTTTAGATGCAAGGGCGTCAATGAATTTATTCATATCCGTTTTCGTCTATTGTCTGAGACCATAACATCAAAAAGTCTGTGAAAGTCGCTATTATGCCAGTTTTGGTGTTCTAAAACCCAAACTAATCTTTGTTGCCTATGCGTAGGTATCAATGGTACTCTGCTATCTTAAATCGGCATTACGGATTCTTCTCCTTATTGAAGATGTCGATACAGAAACACTAGAATTCTAAAAGTATTACGAGGATTTCTACAAACCATAAGTTCCTAGTAACTATTATTGAAGGCGGTTGTTACTCTCCCAATTCTTCGTCTTTCTGGAATAGTTTTGGTTTCCTAAAACCTATCAAGCATCCTCGAAATGACACTTTAGGACACATTTAGTCGATTTGCAACAGCTATATATTAGCCCATGAAGTATCTTTCTAACATTATTAAAATTAACAAAACTCTATGAATTTTATAAAACCGGTTATTATTTTAGTACAATTAAAAATAAGCAATTCTGAATCAATACTTATCAGTTTGAAAAAGTCAAATGACAATTTTCCAAAAACAACACATTTTTTTATGATGATATCAACTTTTGATGAAATACATCGATTTAGAAATAACCTCAATTTTTAAAAAATGTGCATATTTTGATACATATATTAAGAGATTGCTAAATTCATAATATTTTCTGATTTTTTCCTATGATTAAGATTTTTAGGTATAATATTAAAAATTGTGGAATTCAGAGAAGTATTGATCCTATGGAAATTTCACTGGAGAATTATATTCATCTTTAGTAGTAAAATAAAGTAATTCCTCATTAAACAAGGACTTTTCTTGCTCGCAGAACATACAAGACGTAACTAAAAATAAGCTGAATTATTTTATGATAAACAAAGTGAAGAGCTAACATAAAATGTGAATCATTCTTTCAATATATCTTTTATCTACCCTTTCGTGGAGGGCATGCGTCTTTTCGTCATTTTAGCACTGGAAGACTTTTAACGGCCAAAAGCTCATGGGTCAACAGCAACTTGTGATACTTCGCATTGTCATGCTGAAGAAGGCTATTGGTTCTTTGCCCCAATATTTTGAAATTGATAGATCACAAGAGGAAGAACGATAGAATGAGCAAATAGATCACGCAATCTTGCACTATTAGATGTCACTCAAGGTCTAAGATGAAATCTAAATTCAGCACAAAATTAGCTGAAAATAATGAACGAAAATAAACAGAAATATTCTAATCACATTTTATACCCTTTATGCAAATTTACTTCTACTGTTATCAATTGTATACCTACATACAGAAAAATGCAGCGTCAAAATGAATGTTTTAAAAGAAGGGATTCGAAAAGGGGTTACTGTAAGTGTTCAAATTGATGTCTATTTGGATTGATGCATTTAAGATAACGTTTCTCAACGGAGAGACGAGTCCCAAATAACTTATTCTCAAAAATCATTTGAACACTTTAATCCAGAGAAATAATAAAAACCAATGCGTGTTCTTTGGAAATGATTTGTAGATCATAGCATATTTATATTACATTTGCCAGATATGAAATGAAATTGATCCAACCTGAAAAAGTGATATCCAAATTAGGAAGGTACATTATCTATTGCATTCACACTATCAGTATATATGCAACAAAAAATGTTAAACTTGATGTTTCATGTATATCCGAAAAGCCAAACGTAGAAATTTTCATGATTTTACAATAAGTATTTTCCCATATACAGATAGTATTAACTCGTTGTGGGACACCTTGTATCTGTATCAATTAACTTAATCATAGGAATAAACGAAATATTCATAGTTTGAAATAATCGGTTGGAATATTTTATTGTAAATGTTGTATTAAACACATCAATGAGCCTTAAAAATTTGTATAAAAAAATTTCAGTCATATGGGTGACTATTATAGCGGTGGAAAGAAAGCAGCTGATAGGAAGTCGACATAAGGATGTTTTTCAAGGTCTAAAACAAACATGCCAGTGTTATAAAAATAACCACAACACTTATAAGTTATATTTCTTTGAACTGAATAGGGTGAATAATTCTTAATAACTTATATTTTGTTATAAGTACTTGTTAACGATGATATATCTTTAAACTGTGAAAAAATATTGAAGAAACATTAATTTTAAATATTTATAAATCTAACAACGCTTCTTTTCAATAAATACATGTTTGCAAAAACGAAACAAATTCTATTTTGTTAAATAACTATACCAAGAATAAATATGGAATAAGCAAGTAGTAACAACAAGAATTATGCTTTATATCTCCATAGAATGCTTGGAAATATCTTGTTTAGATAGGTATGAGTGCATATCGATACTCTCTAATCAATTCCTAGCTAAAATGTTTGACATACATTTAAAAACCCGTACATGTATTGAATTTTGTAATGATTTGTGTATCCTCATTATACGAGGGTGGTTCAAATATATACCGGCATTTTTAAATAAACGACCGAAGAATTTAGTGTTGTACAAATGGTTTCACTGGATGCGTAGAGAACAGCCGGGACCGCGTACCTAGGTTTCCAACTTAAGGGTTTTCCCACCAAATTTGGGGGGGTAAATGTGGGATAGGATAGTTTCAAGGGTATTATATTTTAGCGGTATTTTTAAGGATTTTTATAACTTCAAATATCGATATATAACATTTTAAAGAATAAGTTGCGTAACAGAATGTCGATTGAAATAATATGAGTAAAGAATTTAAAAAAATGATATTGCTAAATGAAATTTTTTTATTGTTTGAAATTGATTATTTTTATTAGTTTTAATATTATTTACTTAGAAATATTTAATTATTTATCTTATAAATATAGCTATGTGATAGAAGCACATTGATAGATTAGAGACGTGATTAAAAGAACAAATGAAAAGGATAATAAAAGCTAATAAAAGCTGCAAAAATGAACGCAATGAGAAGGGCATCTAGGACATCAATACTGAATAATGAGAGATGTAGAAGAGACAGTTATAACATGTATAGAAAGAAAAATATAGTATAGAAAAGAAACAACTGGTATGCTACAGACATGTCTGTGCATATAACAGAAGCAAGGTTACCAAAGATAATACTGAGATGGATACCACCAGAAAACCAGTAAAGAGAAAGTCCAAGGAAAATATGGATGGAAGGAATAAAACGATTATTTTGTATGTAACATCCAAAAGTGAGAATTTCCATAGATAGTTTAGTCACCTTTTTATGTATCGGGCAGATAACTGTTCACATACTTGGTAGTCTCTTTTGTTTTCATATTTCTTATATTAACTTTGTGATTGGGCACTGGCCGGCTAATTTCAGAAGTAGGTACGGTTACCGTTCTCCCCGGGTTTATTACAGTTTGTAATTGATTTTATTTCTTCCTGGATTTCCTATTTAGTAGAATCCAATATACTTTCTATATTTGCCTCCCCCCTTCTTCTATCGACTCCTCAAATATCTGTACTTCTTCGTCTTTAGTATTAAGCAGTTTATTAAAGTAGTCTTTCCATATTTCTATCTTCATGTTTGAGCCTCCCACTTATTCTCCTCTTTCGGTTCTGCAATATGTCGTCATTCCATTTTTTATTTGCTTACCTCTTTCAATTTCTTCCTGGAAGTTTCTATTTTATCATGTAATTTTCTTCCATCTCAGTTAATTTTTTCTTTACATGTTTTTATCTGTCTTCACTTTACTTAAACATTAGAATTCCAATTTCATACAGTATAAATAAACACAAATACGAGTGGGGACTGTATGTTTTGCAATTAAAATATGATACTATAGTTGAACGTAACCATACCGTGACGTTACCTTCCAGAAAAACGATTTCTTCACCTGCTGGTTAATATGATAACCACGATCTGTGTTGAATAATATACTCAATTTTTCCAATTCTCCCAGCACAAGCAAGTCGGTGTTCAAACGAGCAAGGCTGAGAATGGACGGTTCATTATCTCTTTGATATTTCGCCGCGCTATGCCAATACACATTTTTATTATCGTTCTGGCTAACTTGTCGGTAACGTGCTTGTCAGATTCCTGAATAAGGTACTTTTTGATAAGTTAACGATAACCTGCGGCGTCACATGAACGTGGTCTGTAAAATAACAAAGATGGAGATTGTTTATCTTTGAATACCAAAAAAAAAGCTTGAATTTGCAGATCTTTTTATTGGATTATTTAACGTTGATGTTTTCATTAAGATAAACATCTTACTAAGATTTATATTAGCGAGTATAATATTCTTGAGAATGAAAACATTGCTGATGTATTAAATTACAAGAATATGAAAAAATAAAATTGTTTACTTGGCTCGATTTAGTTTTCCTTCGAGATATTAGTTAAATAAAAAGTGTAAAAATTGGTTTATTTCATTAATAATGCTCATTTACCAGCTACACTTGATGTGGAAATCTGATTTCTCAGCTACAGGAATAATTTTACACATGAATTGCATAAATTGAAATGATTAAAGCTCTCTAACTGTATTATATTTAGTGTCTATATAGTAAAAATTGTGACATCACAGAAAAATATAGTTCCCATCACTGTGCTCTAATGTTTTGACTTCAAGCAGAGTGCTCTATATAAGGTCTCATTTTCAAGGTTTGAGAATAACAAGTAGAAAATCACGTTTTATGATGAAGATACGAGAATGATAGTTCTGAAGAATGTACCGGGTAGGATTCGACTTAAAATGAAGTTCTTTTATTTGGAGTGTTATTTTTTACGGAGAGAATGAGATTACTGGGGCAGAATGACTAGGTTCGAAGACTAGCCATTGACGTCCAAAGTGACACTTCAAAAACTCATCACCCAACCTAACGTTACCTAAAGTCGTGGAATATACTTAAGAGTTGAATTCGAGAGTTCTGAGAGTCAGGAAATTGTCGTTAATTCGACGGCACTCTGACAGCACTGATCACTCTGCACGTCAATGGCTTAGGTCTTTTTTTCCTTCAAAATTAGGAAGAAGAAAGTCACAAGAATTCTTCGTCATTGACAGTTCTCTCGACAAGATGAACGCACAATTTTCTCCAGTTGTTTCTCAGTTCAGATGTTTCGGCACCATTTTGATATATTTATCCATACCTTTTCCAAATCGTCTAATCACAATTTGATTTACGGATAAAATATTTGAATATAACTCCAATCATTTTGTTTATTACACGATTGTTTATTCTCACAAGAGGCCTAACACATTCAACGTTTTCGTTAGTTCTTGACTTGAAGTTTCCCCTTCAACTGGTACGTCAACGTCTGTCTAGAATTCTAGATTCCTGGTCATTGGAAGTTCTAAAAACAAATACACAAAAAAATTTAGATTCAATTATCAATTAGCCCGCGAAGTTGATTAAGCTTATATTCTTGTTTCTCTAACTAGACGTCTCGAAGAACGCGCGCGCTGCATACTACACCGAACTCGAAAAATTAACATCTTTTTTGCTAATAGAGATTGAGGGAATTTTTTTAAAAATTTCCTTGAACTATATACTTTTAGACTGTATATGTAGTGATGGATAATTAAAAACTTTTTCATTTCAATGTAAGATGTCATAATACCATAAAAAAATTTTTCCAAAATTTCCCGCTCAGCCGGAAAATGCTTTGGAAATTTCGAACAGCTTTTGGTACCCTACAAAATAGTTGAAGAATGGGCCATTAAATATTAATAAAGAAATATTGATGTTTATCGAAAATTTCTTTTAAAATTCGATTTTGACAAGGTTTCTCTAAATTCAATTTAAAACAAACTTCATATTCGGATTCAGTGATCTCGAA
The DNA here is from genome assembly GCF_026230105.1 of Diorhabda sublineata. NCBI lineage: Eukaryota > Metazoa > Arthropoda > Insecta > Coleoptera > Chrysomelidae > Diorhabda > Diorhabda sublineata. The sequence continues at coordinate 8,990,327 of NC_079482.1, forward strand.
AACATAAAGATATACTACTTTTAGTCATTAGTACGAATCTGGTCACTTTTGCGTGATTCTAAGCGTCTTTTTGGGGGGTTACCGCCCGCCTATTTATTATGCTCGGTTTTTGAGGTGTGTTAAACTGCGCAAATTCCATTAGTCTTAAATAGAATATTATATAAATATTTTCACGTAGATTATTTTACAATCTCATCTATAGATATCCTAGGTGTTAGTATAGAAGGTGGCATATTTGTCTGGATTATTTTTATCATCTATAGCGCCTATAAATGATTGACAATGAGCATTTACTCCATAAATTCAATATATATATATATATATATATATATATATATATATATATATATATATATATATATATATATAAATTAGTTAAGCAACTGCTTATCTTAATTGATATTCAATTAACACTTATATAATTTATTATTATCATTTATTGATAAGTTGTGCTCAATATGGTCAATACAGGTCAGAATTATGACCAGTAGCTGATAAAGTATTTGAAATATTTTTAGAATAGTTTTGAATATTTTTTGTTTAAGTACCTATTTGACAAATTTATATCAACAACTGCTGTTAAGTACTATATTCATTGAACAATGGGGTGAGTAAATATTTTATTACAAACCAGAAGTGAGAAACTTAGTAATTTATCCTCAGAAGAAGCTTTGAGCAAAAATAGAGCTAGACAGAAATTACTGGGATGTGAAGAATAAGTATTTTTCAGGGACTTTAAGTGAATACACGACTGATATCACCGACAGTTGAAGATTGAGAAATCATAAAATTGAGAACTTTTTTTAAAAATTACTTACTAACAAAGGACATCTGGATTGTGAAATAATTATTCAATAAAGAAGTGCTATGAACAGTCATTAAGTTTAATTTAATACCATCAATAATAGTAAAGTCATTATTCAGTCTTTCAGCTGATAATCATTGGGAAGGTTCGAAGGGGTATAAGGAGATGTTGGGATCTCGCTTAAAAACATTTGATAATGGTCCTTAACGTAGAACAACTTTGTTATATAAAAGAATAATCGAGAAAAAAAATTACTTTTCCACATTAGTACGTTGTACATTTTAATATAATTTCTGGTCTTCAACACCAGTCCACCTCTGTCAATTTGTAATAGACATTTACTAACGAGACTTGAGTAAATTGTTTTAATATACATCCGGTCAGTGTAATTGATATAATTCGACGAGAGGAGAGGTCAAAGCCGTTCTATGATACGCTCGCACTACATGAATGAGATCATATAATGTTGTCTCATTGATAACTTTCAAATAGGCTGATGTTAATTAGATTCCGCATATCATGGACTCTTAAGCGAGCTTCCTCATTACTTTAAACAGCATTATAGATTAATAAAGACCGTGAAGTTATTGAGTTGTTTTCACAGATGATTTGAAAAAATATGTATGTGAAGAATGATGTCAAGAATCAGAGTTTACAATATTATTATTATTATAATTAATAATCTTAAAAACGCAAGATAAATAAGTTAACTAAAAGGGAAGAAAATGAGATATATTAACATTTCTTCTAATACTTCTAATTCATATTTGAGAAAGGAAGTTTTATCTAATGTTTTTGTAATAAAGCTTTGTCAAAACTTAGTAACTTCTTTTTTTTTTCAAAGAATAATATTCACAAATTGGCCATAACTTCTGCAAATTCCTCTTTGCTTGAACTATGTTTGTGAATATGTCTCTAACATTCTTCACGAACATGGTATTCTTCGCTTCCATTATTAATCTGGAGGATCTGTTCAATTAGAGGTAATTCCATAGGAAACATTTTCTGCAATTGAACATTATTATAAATTGTCTATTCCATTTCTTTCTCATAAAAGGTTGGTCACAACTTTTGGAAATTGCTTTCAGCAAGTGCAATTCTGAATAGTTCTCACACCCCTGGGTAAACTGAAACATTCCTCGAAAAAGATCAAATCTAGAATATGCCTTAGGATGAAGTACCGAAAAAGTTCAACTTTAGGAAAAATGTAGCTTAGAACTGAACTTTTGATTGTTGCAAATTGAACCCAAACTACTAAATTGGAATTAACAAAAATGAGACGAAATGGTACAGGGATGGCTCCAAAACAGCAAACAGAACTGCAATATGACTTTATGGGCCAAGAACCAAAAACTCTGAACGCTTAACAATACATCAAATTAATTATCGCCAATAGGAATTATCTGACAACCCTCTAGACATTAGAGCTCTGAGCTGTCATAAGATCCAAGATGTTCTGGGAATTCCTGGACAAGTAAATGACCTAGGTAAGAAGAATGATAAGTTACCCTTCAATGTGTTACAGAGCATACTGGAGTGGAGGGAAATGAAATAGCCAACACATTTGCTAAAGTAGGGGCAGATAAACCCTTATAGGACCTAAGCCTTTTTGTGAAATTATCAATACATCCGCCCTGTATATTATCATATTCAAACTTGGTTAGGAAATGATTTAGATCCCCAGAGGTAGGATTGGATTCTGCATCATTAATTCTTGGTATGTACGGACGAGACTAACGGTCGACCGTTATTCGATGTATATAAAAAAATATTTCGCATAAAAAATGTAGACAATTCCATTGTCTTCAAGATTTGAAATAAAATTAAATAGCATTCAATCTACAAAACACGAAATATTAACTATTTTTGTGACTTTTGATTAAGACACGAAACTAACTTTTAGATTGATAAAATGAAGGTTTATACGAGTTTCAGGTTATTATCTCTGATTTCGAGGTGAAGAGATTAATATGATTGGACTGTATCGTATAAAGATATCTGTTGGATTACTGGGTCTAAAGGTTCATTTAAAACGATAGTATTATATAAAATAAATCAAAGTTTTACTTGTTAATTAAAATTTCATTGAGCTAAAGCTAAAATTAAACAGAATTGTCATTTGGGAGTAAACTAGATGCATAAAATATTTTTCATATGAAACATTTACATTTTTCCATAATAAACTATGCTCAAATAACAATAATTTTCTCAATGGATAGTCAACTCTAGGTATTTCTCTTATTTTCAGAACAGTAGGTAGTGTTAAGTTGTAAAGATAACATAGATAAAAATGTGTCGTCTTTCGTGTCTGTTATATTGGCTGTGAAACATATTTCTGAGAAAGCAGTGGACGAGAAACTTTTTATTGACTAAAAATATACTAGTTTTTAGAAATAGTAAGTTTTTTATGAATATGAAAGATAGAATATTTCCAACTGAAAAATAAAATTTTGTTTTATAAGAAAACGGATATATTTCACATAAATTTCTTCAATTTCTAATTTCTTCGACCTTTTAATGCTTCTAAATATTCTTGATTTTAGATCTCTTCTGTTTTAAAATTATTTTTTTTAATAATTTATTATATTTTTAAAATTAAAAATTCAAATCACTTATTAAGCATAAGGTTGTAAATACCCAAGTAAAGTTGTTAAATAATAATAAAGTATTTAAATTTATTTTATTAGACTCAGTAATTCATTTGGCAAAAATACAAATTTGCAAAAGCAGTTTGCATTAGCCAAGGCATAGTAGAATAAAATATCAAGCAATATCAGTATTGAAAAGTGTCAAGTTTCATTTTCCCTATTAGAAACGATAAATATACAACATCAAAAAAGTAAATATTAATGATAAGTTTTTGGGAAGAATTTGAAAATGTGTGTGCAATAAAAAACAGCGCATCACTTAGAGGCTTACACTAAAAGGATAATAAAGCATACTAAGTGAAGATAATTTAATTGGAAATGTAGCAATAGATCAAATTATCATTAATCTTGATAAATAAACATTTTCGAAGATGATAATTTAGTAAAAAAAACAGTGAACTCGATGATAGTGATTTATAGAAATTGAATGTGCATAACAGATCTTAAACAGAGTTCACGGAAACCCGTTTGCGTCTAGGAAAGGGCAAAGTTTCTCAGAAAACTTGTAGTAGATGGCAAGGTATATAACTTGACATTATGAAAAGGCTTAATGCCCTGAAGATTTTTCAATTACAAATGTCATTCAATGTTAACACATCTCTAATTATAACTACCCTTTTAACATAAGGTAGAACTAAAATATCGACTATTGATCTACACTTCCATTTATCTTGTGGACCAAGAAACTATCATTAAATTAGAAATATTCAATTTTTTCAATTTCCTATTTCTTAGATCTTTTTTATATGTTTATGTTTTTAAATCGTCTTCATTTTAGATCTCTTCCGTCATAAAATTAGTTTTTTTTTAATAATTTTTGGAAGATAGATAAAGACTAAAAGTAGTCGAACTGTAAAAATTTATATCTATCTTTCAAAAATTATTAAAAAAAAAAACTAATTTTATAACAGAAGAGATATAAAATCAAAACGATTTAAAAACAAAAATTAATCAATTTACATGATAAAATTACTTTTATTATAATCATTTTTGATTAATGCTAACAAAATCTTTTTGGCTGCTAAACTATTTTGGCTTTATTTACATATATCTTATAAATTTAAATATGTGACGCCACTGAGGCGCGAAAGACTAAGCATCTACCATCTTCATTTTTACCGTCTCTGCATTCATCTTATCCAAAGGACCGTAAAGCGAGACAGTGTTACCTGATCGAACCATTGTATAAAAGAGAAAAAAAAAACAACCTTCAAGGGCATCCAGAACACACTACGGATTGAAGGAAGCGGCAAGGAGTGAGTAAAAGAAAGGGGAAGTAACACGAGAATGAGAGAGAAGGAAGAATAGAACAATCGTATTTTAATGGGTTCATAAAGTTAATTGTTGAGGTTTGATTAATGGAAGGCAGGTATGTTGAATAAGGACAAGAGGGGTTAGATGTGGTACGAGGGTTTATTATTCGGCGGCATTTTTATTTGGATTTTAAGCTAATCTCGTACTGTATGGTTAGTAAGTAATTTCATAACATATAACCTGTCAAACTGAGTATTCTATACATATGAATATGTAGTTCAAAATAATTATTTTAATACATATAAATGGCAAAAAATGAACAGCTATCAACTTTTTTATAAAATAATTGATAAATATTGTTTACTTATAAAAACAGTAAACAAATATTGATAAATGCCCTAGTTTATTGTAGTGTTGATATTATTAATGTGCCTAAGCGAATTTTAGACAAAACTAGATTGTAATTATCAATATAGAAGATTTACCACTTTAAGATCATTTAAAAATAGAACTTCTCATATACATCAAGCAAGATCAATGTTCAACCATTTAAAACAAATTCAACTGTAGTGTGTATTGTAATTTGACAAAATAACACTTTTGTTTGTTTTATAAAAAGCATGACCTAAGAAAAAAAAGTTTCTATGTACCGAAAATATTTGCAATAAAATCTGTATTCCTTCTGCGAAATTTATCGTCCTATCTGTTAAAAACTAACAATTTTAAAGGAAAATTGTATCAGATAGTTTAAATATTTATTACTGATTTAATATGCCTCGAATTTTGGGATCATACTTCATAAATTATACGATTTGTTGTCGATTTAAAGCCTCAACTATTAAATAAACTATCTGTCCGTACCACAAAAACATTAATACTTACGCACTGTAACCTCCTTTGGATCAAACTTCTCCACAGTTCCCTCCATCTCTTTAATTCTAACCTTGAGATTTTCTGATCTCTTTTTAATATCTTCCAATTGTTGTCCCAAATCATCGAAAATATCATTAGCCGCCAATAACAACGAAGCAAGTTGTCGGAGGGCATTACACAATGTGTTATTGGCAACGGCTTCCAATTCGAAATCACCGATTTTAGGATGGCCATCGTCGTCAAAAAGTTGAGCTCTGCTCAAAAATTTGGGCTCGACAAACCGCTGCACGAAGGGCATCACACAAAACACTAAAACACACTTCTTTCACACACAATCACTGTCTCATTTTTGTCACATGGCGATGTTTTTTGTACCGTTGAAAATACGCGCTAAACCGCGCGCGTTTTACCTCTCCTCTACCTTCAAGAGCCGACGAACAATTGAAGAACGAACCGGTAAGTTGATCGTTCGCGCTGTTTGAATTTTTTCTTGCGTTCGAATGCAAGCAAAACTTCAGAGTAGTAACGTCTCGCCATCTTTACAGGAAAAGCCGAACTAAGCCATGTGAACTTGCAGAAGTTTACCCATAGGTAACGAAGAATTATTCTTAAATAATTAGATTATCCTTTCGTTTAGAAATCATATATTATTTATATATTTCTTCTTTCTCATATAAAAATTGATTGCTATGAATACTTTGAAAAAAAAATATCTGTATTGACAGTGGGTTTGAATTCAAATTGCAATTTAGACTTTCAACTATTTAATACCTCATTCATTTTTACTAGCATCTAATTGAGACCCGTAAAAGAGGAATAAGTCAGTTAATGTAAAGTTTTATAGTGCTTATGACCCCGCATACACATCAGAAATAACCAAATTCAACCATAACTAAGAAACAACATCAACAAATCTCGATACTGCTGAAACTTGAAACAATGAAAGAGAAACGAAAATTTTTGTTATCATGCAAATTACATTTGTATATAGGAACAAGATTTTGTTTTGTGAAGTGCTATTCAAATCGGCACGAATTAATCGCCAAGGACAAAGACAAGACAAAAACTTTATAAATAGTTACCAGCGCGAACTCTAAACTGGAACAACATAACGTGAATGACAGCGTCAGCGCGGGCGCGAAAGTTAGAGTTTGTTAATAAACCCAACTTTAAATGGAAAGAAGGCCTGGGATTACCGTTTTCTTGTCAGGAGAACATATTATTATAAAGATATATACAGGAACATCGAAACTATTTCAATTTTTGTTCTACCAGTTCTAGGTGCTGTTATCCTAGTATAGAATAAGTACTAGTGCTACGAATGATGCTCAAAATTGTATGTTTCTGTTTGAGGATATCAAACCTTCTATATCATAATGGTATCCTGTTCAGAGTTTGTTAAGTTAAACCATTGGATGATGTGCATCGTCCAAATTCGTCTCTTGGCTTGGCTTGGCTCTTTTTTATCAACTTAATTTTATTATATAAAAAAGTAAAGAAGTTATCATATTCAGTTGTACAATTGTATACAAAAATTGATTTACCATAAGGACTAAAAATATGTACCTATAAATTATTTGGAGATGGAGCTGTTTCAAAAAGAAAAAGAATTTTACAATTGTATAATATTGTATAATAATAGAATCAAACATCATTGCCGGCTTATACAATTTTTGTAACAGAGAATTCTAACAAAAATTTTGCTAAATTTATAATTGATGATAAGAGTCCATTAATTATAACGTTCCGTTTATGCTATCCTGACGATCGATTTACTGTACTTCATGTGACACATTTCTAATAGTTTATAATTATTATAATAATTTTTAGTGAGAAACAATATATTCAATAATAAATAATAGTCATTAATACCTCTAACATATTGGATGGGATTATGGGATATAGAACTATTTGAATATAGAAAAAGTTTGATAATGACGTTTTTGAATTGTAAAAACTATTGTATTGATACTTATGAAATAATATATACCTAGTTGTGATAAATAATATATGTCTTATAAGTAATTAATAATCTTGGTATCACTGAAACATATATCTGATTAGGCAAACAGAAAATGTGTAGAGACTTAACAATGTTGAATTGAGTTTGGTAGTTTTTAATAAACTTCATCGTTTCATAATATCCTGTTCTAAAGAACGTATTCTAGGATAAATTCAAAACTGCTATGCGGATTCCTACCATTCCTGAAATAACTAGGGATGCAACAGTTGATTTTAATAGATGAGACTGTGTGAGTAAATGAATAAAATAGTAAAATTTGATTTTTTTCCATGATATATTATTATGAATTTATTTAATATTTTTAAATATATATATATATATATATATATATATATATATATATATATATATATATATATATATATATATATATATATATATATATATATATATATATATATATATAGAGAGAGAGAGAGAGAGAGATGGAGAGAGATATGTATATAGTGAATAATGAAGTCGTTAATGTTTGTATTTTAGTAGTTCAACATTAAGTAAAATACTTGGACTTCCGAACACACAGCAGCTTTTCTATTCTCCTGATGTGATCTACACGTTGTCAGGTCTTTTAATACAAGTTTAGTAAACAAAGCAAATGATAAAAGAAAGGCTGGTGGTTGTTTTTGTATCGAACAAGAATTTAACTCCAGATTTAAAAAGTAAAAATATATTTCAAATAATTTAAAGCCAATGATTTTCAAATCTTAATAGAAATTGAATATAATACACCAAGTGCGGGCAGTAGCCTCTTCGAATGTATATATTCCTGACTGTAGGACCGTAACGTTTCGGCTGCTTTATATGAGCTCCGCGATCAGAGCACCTCATGTGCGGAATTGTGATTGATCAACCAACATCTACAAGGTCAGAAATTGGTAATAAAAGGCAGTTGGCCTTATTAATTTGAAAATTTTAGCACCTCGTTTGCGAAAAAAAAAATTTCCACACCATTGAAAAGAATTCGCTGATAATTGGTCAATTGGATAAATAAATAATTGGCCAGTATTAATTTTTTAAATTAGAAATATTTTATTTACATAGATACTTACAATCCTAATTAATTTCTTAAATTTATTTATTATAATTTAAGTTTTTAACTCTTGCTTTATAGTTATATTGTAGTAACTCTAGCTTACTGAATAATTTTCAAATAGAAGAAAAAAAATTTAAATGAAATAATGAAGAAGTTTCTGGAATAGCTCAAACAGACCTGTGTTATGATGAGGACGCTCGTTCATTTGACAATTGGCCAGTTAAATACTAAAGAACTAATCATACAAAAACGTAAGTACTCACTGCCCTGATACAATTAACCGGCTAAAAGTCTGCGCGTTATGACAATGACAACTCATTCATTTTTTTCATTTTTTTTCAATATTATTTTAAAATAACCAATAGCATAATAGGCTGACCAAATATCAGCGAATTCTTCTCGATCGCTCATAAGTAGGATTTCTTAATTTTTCGGGAATTCCTGCTAAAATTTCTCAACAGCTTGTCTCTCAATAAAAAAGTTCTTAGCACGAGCTGCTTCATATAGCGTAAATGCTAACAGTGTTCTTCTTTAGGGTCTAGGGACACTATGAATAATCATACTCATTCTAAAATTACTGTAAGACATACATGATAAAAAAGTAGTTATTATTTGACTTTTCATATGGACAAAACTGCAAAAAGGAATGTATATTTTTTTTTGAAATAATAGATATAACGTAAACTTATTGATGAAGTATAGGCCAGCGGAATCTTCTGATGGAACAAGAAGAGTCGAATCCCGATTTAAAGCTGTCGAAACATTACTGTTTCATTATCAGGACTACATACTTTGTCAGAGGTACATTTTCATGTGAAATATCTCACTAATTTAGTTGGTTGAATTTTACAAAGATATATGAAATGAATATTACTGCTTGTTATTCATGATATCCTATTAGTAGCAGTGGAGGATTTCGTTAATTTCGAGTGCTATTTTCAGGCAAAGGAGGAGGATCCTTGGTTTGATAGACATAAATTTTTTATATGCTCTCAATTTCGATTGTTTCCAAATCTACTGACAATACAATATTCAGCTCAATATGTACAATATGGGTACCGACAACGTACAGCAATCGTTAAAAGACTAAATACATTTAACAAATATTGCTACTAACGTTTTCCATCTGCAACCATGCTCATACTGCCTTTTGATTTAGCATTAAGATTTGAGGTAGAAGTATCCTGTATTAGTTAGTTAAAATTATATTAAAGGAAACAACGTATGGAATAATAAAATTTATATTTGCCTTATAATTTCATATTCAGTATTTAAAATGATGTTATAATCTTTTTATCCTATTCAAATCTGCAATCCTGATAAGAATCAGGAATGTTTCGCTCTTGTTGGCGACAACAACCGATAGAAAAAATGTATCGAATTCAAAATTCTTCTTTCTTCTCTTACTTACAATTACTCGGCTAAAATTCTTCACATAAATTCGTTCAATGACAAATGAAGTAGGTAAATATCAATTTATTATATTAAAATAATCGAACTGAAATTTTTACTCATTTTCACTATCTAAACATGAATATTTTAAAATTAAATATCAATTATTATATATACTGTATATTATAAAGGCGGAATTTAAAATTGACTTTTTACTTTTTAAGAAAAGACCATTTGATTGATCAGTAAAAGAATAAACATGGCGGTTTAAGGACAGTTTTTGAGTTCTTCGTGTTGTTTCGAGAACGAAAGTTTTCACTTTTTTTATCAGGAACACATACGAGCATGAAGTGAATGTCTCTACTAGAATGTGTGAACGATCATCTAATCACATGGTAACGAGATTCTCATTTGAATTATTTTGTCCTATAGGGTAACTCAAATTTATACAAATATACAGTTACTTTCAATATTACCTATTGTATTAAAAATGAATTAACCAATACAAGTAAAAATAATAACAACGTTTGATTTTGATTGTACAAGGTGATGCTGAATAATTGAGATTGAACACACGATTTTCAGTTTATTGAAAATTTGGAATATACGTTATAATAATCAATAATCATGTGGCGACCATGCCATGGGTCCTTTCATTTAAAAATACTTAATACATTTATCCAAACAATTCCCTTAATAAAACGATAATCCATACATATACCTGACTTTAAGAAACCAAAAACCTTCTACCTGATCTTTGTTCTATACTTCTCGAACCCAGGCGAAGCGCTTGGAATCGTGGTGAAATTCATTCTGGAGACCGCGAAGCCATTAGATATCGACCGCCGAGATCTCAGCGAAGCTGTGCCGTTCCCGGAATCTTAGCTCGCGGGACGTAGTTTGTCTGTCGATGTATCTATTTTTGTGTATTTAGTTTTGTTGATAAATTATATTAAGTCTAAGTTATTGAACATTGTTTATTGTACTATCTCTCCACTAACCTCAACACTACGCCTAGCGCCCTTTGATTCATAAAAACAAAAACAGTATTATCAAAACCGACAAAAGGAGTGGTGGTGTTTTGTTTACTATCTCAGCATTTAATATGAGGAATTTCTATATACCAATTATACCATCTGAAAGTTGGGAAATTGGTCATAAGAAATCTGTTAGTCTTATTAATTAGTTAGCGTTCGAAATTTTTGTATTATGGATTCAAGTAATTGAGAAATTTTAGTGCCTCATTCGTAAAAAAATAAAAAAATCCACCAATACCAAGTAGTGTTACATGCATAGCCGGAGATTGCGCAGAAAATATCTATAAACGCTTTCGATAACCGTTCCAAGTACGGTCCCGACGAGCAGGCTGGAACAAACCTATTATTAGTGATAGAGATCGGTAGACAAAACATCGATGTTTGCCATCGATGTTTTTTCATTTAGTGAACATCGATGGCTGATAATCATCGGAAGAAAATCATCGATGTTTTGAAAAAAATAAAAAAGAAGGAAAAAAACAATTAAGATCATATTTTTACGAAAATATGAAAGAAATGTTGTGAATTAACTGATTTTTCTGTTTGTAAATTAACTGATTTTGCGTAATAGCTGATAGGTAAATACAAGTTTTTGTTTCTCTAAAATTAATTGGTAAAGAAAATCTCGAAATTATTTTTCGAAACCCAGTTATTTTTAATGTGTATTTAGCTGTATCACCTAATTAAAAATCATTTGTAATTTTTCACTCATTATTACACAAAAATAATTAGGAGAAAAACAAGGTAATGAGCTACAAAACAAACTTTATTAAAAAGAAACTTTACAATTTAAGTTGTAATAATAATTAAAAACAAATAAAAACAATACAGAACAATTGATCAATTAATATTAAAAAGATAAAAATTTTGAAATAAAAATATTGGGTATTAAATTTCTCAAAATTTGTCATCTAGTTCATGCAGAACAATAAGTTTCGCAGCCATATCTTCTGAGAGGCGAATTCTGAGACAGTTCAAAATCAGACCTGTTTGGGAGAATAGACGCTCAGATGGAACGGAAGAGGCGATTACAGGCACATATTTGAATACTATATGAAAAATAGTAGGGTAAGTGTCCTTTATCGTTTTTCAGAAAGCCAGAGGGTTCTGCTGAATCTTCTCGTTTGGGGAATTTAAGTATAACGAAAGTTCTTCGGGCATTGATGTATCTATCGATTGTTTCTTTTTTTTTGCTATGCGCTCTTAATTCACTCAAAACGTACGCCGTGCTCCACAACCTTCTTTATTAATGGGAGGGGATTCAAATATTGAAATAATTAGTCTTGGCTAATTTGAAATTGATTAATTAAAGTAGCTTTTCAACAACTAGGAATTATTGAAATTACATCGATGTTTATTTAAAACTATCGATGACTACAAAACATCGAAAGAAAATCACCGATTGAAAAAACATCGATGTTTTCATGTTTTCATGAAACCAAATAAACCATCCATGTTTTGATAACATCGAACCATCGATACCCATCCCTACCTATTATTGTAAGTGCTGACAGGACAGTTTTCACATTATTTGCGTTCAGGTGTATAAACCTAAACTAACGTTTCCAACGAGACTGGAATCGTTTTTGTTAATAATTCTACAAGGGAATCGATAACAACAAATAATAAGTAGAATTATTGGAAACATTAGTAATTGTGTCTTATTCATACCCACCTGCCTCGCCAAGACTTTTTTTTGAAAACCAAAGTTTTTAATACCTGTATTCACGTACAACTCCAACCTATTCTTAATGGCCAATTCAGCATATTGGTGTATGTGTATAATATGATAATTAACTAGATTATTTAATAATAATTTTATATATACATAAATTTTTTAAAATAGAAATATTTATGTACACAAAAAATTACCATGATAACAATTTCTAAAATACACTTATTATAAATTCAAGTTTTCCAACTCTTAACTTATATTTATACTTCAATGTACTACTTAATCATGTATTAACATAACTGTTCGTAAGTGATCACTCCCAATTAATCGGTTAAAATTTCTCAATGACTTTGACAAACTTCATTCCATAATAAAAAAATTTACAACACTTACTAATTAAGACTCACTGACTTTTTATGACACTTTCTGACCTTGACTTGACCTGACCCGATGGTGCATTAAGATCGCGGAGCTTTTACGCTCTTGTCTGCAAAAACCTTTTAAGTATTAGGAAACTAGATCTAAGAGAAGGTTGAAAGATTATCAATTTTTTCTCGATGGTTTTTCTGCTGTTAATATAGGAACACCATTCCTAGTTATATATATACTAGTAGTAAATGGAATCGGGAACGAAATCATATCATACAAAAAGCTCCGAACTCAAAACTGATAGCTTTCAATTTGTTTTAACGGGTTCTCACAACGGTTTCATTTCAAATTAACTTTATTATTACAATTACTTGTACTTCTTTCATATGCTCTTTCTTATAATCAATCTAATTTTGAAATGTATTTACACTTATTGTTTTCAACTGTTTAATGTGTAAGACAGATTTTACTATTTTACTAATTAATCATTGAGATATAGGTGTTAAGTCAGAGAGTAAAACTTCAAATAGTGACCGTTATTCAATGCATTTCTGTTAATCTAACCACTTCTTTATTATCATCACCTCTAATACTAGCGTATTTGTTGTATAGCAAGATGTAAATGTATTAGTACCCGTACCTTTTACAATTCATATTCGCCTGATAGGAATTACTTAACCAACCTTACTAAAAATATTACTAAGTACCACTTGTACCCACTTATTTTATAAATTAACAAATAAAACAAACATTCCAATCAAATGAAAGTCTAAGAATCTATCGTCATAAACTTATTGATTTAATATTTATAAAACCAATATTAACACGTTGTCATATTTGAAATTTAGTAAGCGAATTGGAGAAATTTTATACAGCAGTGAATATTCTAAGCTTTATTAATTTTATCAAAATAAATTACCTACAAGTTCTTGATCGCTATTGAAAGTCTATAAATGCTCCTTTAATAATATTCGTCCAACCAGAAGTTATTCCATTAAAGAGTTGAATACCATTCTATACCTTTTATTGTACTTTCTTGTTCCTGTATTCTTAATATAGGTATCTAAGTTTAGATTGGAGATGGGAAAGGTAGGATCCATACCTAAAGAACTAGCAATAGGCTAGTTGAATAAATTTGAAAATTTGGTTAGTTATATTCTTCAATTATCTATTTTGTTCTGAAAAAACTATATTTTAGAAAAAGGAATATTTATATTCCGTATTTTGTATTCAAAAATAACAAATTAGATTTCCTTTGAAAACGCTGAATAGTGTCATGGCGTCTTGAATGACGCCACGGCATACAAAATAGAACTGTTGACATCTGTGTCAAGTGTCAACTATTTTCTAAAAATGAATCCTGTGTATTTCAAGTACTCTAAATAGTCCGGTCAAATTAGACCAAAAAATGCTATGATTCCCATTAAGTTGAAAATCAGTAAAATTGTTTAAAACACAATTGAACATAGAATTTGAATGTTCTCCATCATTTCCGTGAACAGAAAAAATTCTATTCAAGGTCAAAGGTCAAAAAAATGAGTTTTTCGCGATTATCAGCGAAACGATACGTTTTATCATAAAAACACCTTAAACAAAAATTGTAGATCATAAAATTATCTACGAAAAACGTGTCAATACTTTTTTTCCTACCAGCCATCGTTTCTGAGATATAATTATTCAAAAAGTTGTAAACGTTTTAGATTTACTGTCGTATTTAATGGCTCTAATGATTGTGTACGAAAAATACCAAAGCTGCATACCAACATCGTCGAACTTTGTCAACAAGTCTCGGTTCATTTCAAAGTTGTAAGAAAATATTACTGCTGAAAATGGTGAAACCATTAAATAATAATATAATTTTCATACTACTAAGTGGTAAGGGTTGTCCATCCCCAACATTTTTTTTTCAATTTTTTGACAATTTTCTTATATTTCTGTATAATGTGGTATTAGAAAATACATATTAACCCAAAATTTTCACACTTCTACGATCAACCCATATTTTTTATTTGTTAATTATAAACTATTTCTATTTTGTCATCACTTTTCAAGAAAGACATCAAATCTTCTTATCAGGTTCCGTAGATGTTCTCTGGAACCTCTGTAAAGCCAGTAATAATATGATTTGTTTCCTTTCCTATATATGGGAAAGTAGTAAAAATGGGTTGTCACTAGCCAATCAGTGCCTTACACGCGCAGAGTGTGAAGTGGAAGGTGTAAGTTGTATAAAACGAACCATTAGCAATTATCTTTCGAGTGGCATGTAACACTTGTTCCAATGTCCAGTGGTATTTTCTTGTTAACCCGGTCCAGCATAATTGTAAAATTAATAAAGCAATCCTTCAATTTTAAATACATTGTTATTGTTGTTATGTAAAAAAAATCCAGTATATGTTAATTTTAAGTATAAAAAATGGGGTGTTATACAGATATAACACAGTAATCTGTTCCAACCAATATTTAACAGCCACCAACAAAAACACTTCATTTCTTCTATTTATTTTTCTCTAATTCAAAGGTATTTTTAGAGATTTTTGGTTTGTAATGACGTTATACGAATAACAAACATGTTATTAAGGTAAGATATAACAATTTTATAGTTTTATTATTAACTTTATACTATTTACATTTTATTTCTCTATATCTTCAATTAAAACTGGCAACTCTGTTAGTTTCTGACTCTTATTATACAGACTATCCCATCACTACGCTATTCACAAATTCTTTTCTATCTCCACGCGTTCCTGGTATCCTTGTAGCAGAAAAGACATAATTTCAATTTCTCCCCGCCAAGGACGATATAGTGAAATATGTCTGTCTGTTGTGGGACCTATTAATCGACAAGTTAGTTGAGATAAGAAAGAACGTCGCCTTCTTTTTGTCTCTTAGGTCTGTCTCCTAGAAACATTTTAACGGATGTGTGAGGACTTCGTTTTTTCGAACAGGACATCATAAACGAGAAGAGTTATAAAATGCTTCTACTGCATTGTAAAAATATATCCTTTGTATCGTACTAATAGAAATTAATGGAGATTCCCAAATTTTTGTAAAAAATGTGTTTGTCTATCGTTGGTCAAATACTACAACTAAGTATCTTCAATTTAGCTCAAATTGAAGTTCTATCAAGTTTCCTGGAGATTGTTAAGACTTAACGAAATTTTATTTTACTATGGTCTATTTTTATACAAGAGAGTAATAAAACCTTAATTCTAATGAAAAACGGTCATTTTAAATATTACAGAATAATCTAAATATTTCCTGAAATATTCATAACTGTACCTGAACAACAAATAGTGTTCGTTCTTTTATAATCATAAGCTGTAAAAAACAATAGAAAAAGGTTTGGAGAGGCCAAAAGCCAAACTAATTTCTTCTCAACAAATTTCATCAAAAATACGATTGCAAGGTGCAATGCATTGTGATTTCTAGTGTGATTTTTATTTGGAAAGGCCGCATAACGCCGACAAATTTTTTCTGCAACATTTAATGAAAAAAAATTAATATTGAAATGTTTTTAGTCATTTACATACTTGAAGCAAGCGCTTCCTTTTGATAAAGCGTTCACAAATTACTTCATCAATCCGAGCTTTATATGAAGAGGTTGAAGCAAAATCTTCTAATGTTCATGGAGGATGTTTTTTGTACCAGGTACAAAATTTTGTCGTTTAGGCAACAATTTGTATATTGTATATGTATATATTGATTGTATTGTATTGTATTATATATTTGTCAGGAGATTTACTGTCCCATTCAAGTTAACGGAATTGGCAATCGGAATGGTGTCTTTATTGCCAGTATGTAAAAGAACTCCTTTTGAACTTTTTTGAGAGGAAACAATAAAAAGTATTCTCGCAGACATTCAGAAAGTGATTTCAAAATATTTCATCGAATTCATTAAATTTTTTTCTTCAAAGAAATTTAGTAAATCTCGTTCTCTATAGCGATACCATGAAATGAATGTAGATTTTTTTATTTCAGTTTTGATCCTAGACTTTCGGTTTCCTCTTTCGATAGGTTTAAATATCTAGCCAAATCATTTAATTCTCCTTGAGTAAACAGCTGTGGTTCATTGCGTCATTCTGGAATAAATTCATCCTTGGATAAAGTGGCCTCACTCTCAGATTTAGCGTTCCGAGTGTCTGATTATTTAGTAATCGAGAATGAATCCTCACGATAGAAATTACTGATATGTGAATTAACCAGACTTGGAAGAAAAAAACAAATTGCATTTTTAATATCAGCGTAAAAAACTGCTCGAAGAAGATCTTTCCTTTAGCAATAGATTTTGATGCAGGGTGGTGTAATAGTACAGTTTTGTAAAAAGTGGTTTGTTGACTTTTGGATAGTCGTTCCGGTGATTATCTCGACATGAATGATGTTTTTAAATAATGTTTTGAACAAATGATAGATCTTCTTACTCAGAACAGTATAATTGTAATGGATAATGCAAGTTATCACTCGAAATTTTTAGAAAAACTGTCCACAACAAAGTTGGTGAAAATAGATCTTCAGAATTGACTAAATACAATATATCAAGTTCCGTCCCGATCCTGTGAGAAAAGACGGTAGTTTTTATGGGCCCTTTATAATGTGAAATTTTAAAAATATGAAATTGATTGCAAAAAATCGTTGAATGATAGTAGTTAGATGACCACCATATAATTGCAAACTAAAATCGATTGACCGGTATTGGCACAGATGAAGGAAGAAATTTCAAGATGAATTTATTATGTACTATGCATTACTATCGTTAGCTCAATCATTTATTATCATCATCATCAAATCATTTTTCTCATACCAATATTCGAAAATCAATTACTGCTTCGAAATTTTTGAGTTCGTCTCTGTTTCACCCAAAGGCTGAATACGTTCCATATTTAGCGTAGCTTCCGTCCTTCTCTTGAATAGATCAATAGGATATTTCCATCTCTTCTTAATATCAGCCGTAGTTTCTCATATACATACAATATACACACACAATCCATTCATTTTTATTCGAATTGAGGGGACCGAAATAAGAATTTATTAGTTATTTTATTAAAATTACCGCCGTTTCCACAAATGTTGAATTCAGTTTTCAAGCTTTTTCCAGAAAATTTTTATATAACGTATCAGGAGAGTAGAGATTAAGCGTAGTGCACAGGATAGAACTGATATTTTATTAGGATCTACTAGATTTTGTCGTCAAATATGTAATTTCACCTCAAAAAATACAAATTTCCTCATTTCTATACTGAAATTAAAATCGCCAATAAAACAGTCTCACTATAATACTCGATATAAAAATTTTTAAATACACTATATTCCATTAATATTAATGGTAATGAATTATTGCATAGATATATTTATAAACATGTAAATTTATCAAATCAACTTCCAATTAAATAAACCACTTAGATTAGATAGAACTCCAGTAATTAATTCACTATATAAGCCGCGATTGTTTAATGAACGAAAAAATGATTACACTTACATTTTTAGGTAACATTCATATATATAAAAAAAGTTTAAATCTCAAAATACAGCTCCAAGTAATTTCTGGCCTCCTATTAGAAAGCGTTCATGATTTGCATATTCGGAATATCCTTTTCAATTCGATTTTTCATGATATATTTTTAGTTAGTTTAAATTACTCCTCAAGTTCACATTAAAAATATATATTTATTAGTAGTAGTAGTAAGTAAATGTTTGAAAGAAAAACAAATGAAATTTTGATAAAGCACATATTTTCTGTACACCTATCTGTTTCAAAGTTACATTTTTTGTATATTATAATTAAAATAAATACATACAAAACAATACATGATTGGGTAGGCTGTAGAATTAAATCCGCAAGTCTTAATCCTTAATAAACAAAAATTGAATAACTAAATCTTTGGAATTATTTCGAATCGAGTGATTAGGAGAACATAAATGAAGCTTGGTCTGTATGCATATTGTACCACCATTATATGAGGGAGTGAGTCAGGTAAACGCTGTTACCATTTGGTTAGATACGTTGGTAGGCAGGCCGGTTTTAGAAATACCAGTGCCCTAGACGCCCCCTAACTAAACGAAACCAAAGCAAATCAAAAAGAATTGCACTTTTCTGGTTTTTATATGCACGAACATTTTTATTATGTTATTAAAGTCGGTATTCATAAATTTTGTTTTCCATTGACAGGTTAGGCTAAATTTAGATATTGTTGATCACAGATCTCTTATTTATACAGGGTGTTTGTATATTCGACCGATAACGCTCTACCACAGAGAGATCTCAATAAGTGATTCATTTTCATATAGGAATACGAACCCTCACGGGGGCTACTTGCTGAGATATAGGGTGTTCAAAATTTTTTAATACAAATAAAAAATATGCATTTGAATAAATTAATATTTTGGCATAAACAAACTGTGGAAAAATTTAGCCAGTGGCGTGTGGTCAGGGTTAGTTGTCACTTTTATCCCCCTATTGTTTACGCTACTGGAGCAAATTGTTTTTTTAATTTTGTTTTAAATTGCCAGATTATTTTTAGTTAAAAAACTAATAACCTTTTATGTAGTTAAAATGAACGGTGTTGTAGAAATTTGTTTCCAAACAAAAGTATGTGCGCGTAGGTAATTTACAAATTAATTAATTATTAATTTAGTTTCGAATATTGATTAATCGGAAGTAGTTCACGTCAAGTAATTTCTTGCCGCTGCAGCAAATTGAAAAAATGACCCATCGTGTTTAAGAGTAAACATTAAATACTATTCCACTAGTTGATTGAGTGCTCTTAACTTTCAATCTGAATTTGTAACTAATTGCTGTGTTCTGAAGTTCAACAGCAATATTGTTGTTACCGCTGAGGTCAGTGGCGCCGGAAAGGTTACAAAAATTCACATAGAGGTAAAAATTGGTAAAAATGATCAAAACGACAATATACATCCTAGAAGAAAAAGTAGTGCAGTGGCAAACTGCAAAAAAGTTGCAATTAATGATCCGACCTCGAGAAGTGCCCCAGATTTCAAATTGAAAATTTCCTCATTTTCCAATTTTTGTGAAAAATACATTAAAATTGCAGCTTTTTTTCAATAGACCCAATACATTTTTCAGGATCGAATTTTTAATATGATATTCGAATAATAGAGATCAAATATGACATTTTAACGTATATATGAGCTGTGAAGCTATTAAACTTGGGGATGGACGCAGGGGTCAATTTTTCGAGGGAGGGAAATAAATTTGAATAAACATTCGTATCTCTCAACCACTAAAAAAAAAGTATAAGAAAAAATAGATCAAAATTCGAAAGAAAGAAGTTAAGTTCTTTTCTACTAGAAAAAATTCAAATTTTATTCCCAAATTTGTTTTCCCCGCGCCCCTGTATAGTAGTCAAAAGGATTTCGCTTCAGTATAATACTACACCTCCACAATGAATTATTGTTTTAAAAACAGCTTATTACGATGAAAATTTTGAAATCGATCCCAATACTGAAGATTGGTCGAATATGCTCTGAAAAAAACAAAAATTGTGGCTCCTTAAATGCTAAACAAAATGTAAAAGGCTCAATAACAAATAGGCTCATTGTTCGAGGTCTCTAGTCACCATTTCTACTATTTGTAATGCTTTAAAATTCCTCACATTTTGTACAGAGAAAAAAATATTCAAAAAACCTATAAAAAACATGAAAAATTCTCGAAACTAGGTAACTTACGGTACCTCCTGTTTCCCCTCACCTCGACATATCGAGCTCATATATACGCTAAAATGTCATATTTGGCCTCTACTACTCGAATATCTTATTGAAAATTCGATCCTCAAAAATGTATTTGGCCTATTGAAGAAAAACCGCAATTTTGACGTATTTTTCACAAAAATCGGAAAATGGCGAAATTTTCAATTTGAATTTTGGGGCACTTTTCGAGGTCGGCTCTTCAAAGTAATTACATATTCATGTTCAGGAGGGTCTATATATGTGAAATCGACTCTAAGAACGTCAAAATTGCTCACTTCACGTTTTGATGGCGGGTGGAACCTCAAAAATCGACCCTCTGCCCCTCCTATGGTGAATTTTGAGAGTTACCCGATCTCTATAATATTTTGCGGCCATGATTTAAATGGAGAGCATGTTTTTATTGATCAAAAACGTTTTTGTATGAACTGATGCGTAAGAGCTCGCTTTATCGTGGCGGAGAATAATTCCTCTTAGTCGAGTAATCGAGTAATTTGTTGCTTGACCCGTATGAACACATTCCTTTTAGTCCATCTGACTGTCGAGTGAACCTCCGAGTCAAGTAAATTTGCAGCCAACATCGATGTATTTGAAGCAGTGATTATGATCCACAATAGGCCATGAGCACAATAGTATTTATTCTTTGGTAATTTTAGTTCAAGCTTCCAGCGTCAGCCGGTGTCTTTAGAACTACACGCTTTCCATCAATTGCACCACAACACGCTGGAAAATTCCACCGATCGCGAAATCTCATTTCGATTTCTTTCCATTCGTCTCTGCCTCGTGGTGCCTGTGAAAGTAAATATTATATAATAAATCATAGTGGAACTATTGTTAATGTAGAAACACAAATTTATTTTTGTATTAATGACGTTAATTTTATAATAAAACGTGGTAGGGGAAACACGTATTCCTTCTTATTATGTACATATGTATTTTGATTTGTAATTTGTCGGATTACAAGGTACTCTTTTTCAAATTCCGGACTAGAGGGGGTGTTACACAGCACTCTTTGATCCGACAAGTTCGATAGTCCGACTCTGCCCTGTAAAACCAGGAGTCCATTGTACTCCTAAAACGTCTGCTGTATAGCCTGTATAGATATATATTTTTTCAAGGACGATAATCTCCCAGAAGATGGAAATCGTTGGAACTGTTCCAGTCGATGACAATGATGTATATACAGTAAATGAGGAACAGGCTACAACTACAACAGTTATAAAAAACTTGCTAGATATATCTAATGTTGGGCAAAAACGAAGAGTGCACCAAATTCCGAGTATTGTGATAGTTTTGAAAGAAATTACGAATCTATAAGTGAACCAATGGAAGAAAATGAGTTTGACATATTTGGTTGGAATATTGGATTGCACCTTCAGAAAATGCCAATACATTTGGCGTTGGAAGATCAGGAGCATATACAAACATATTCATCAAGATTGCGGCGGCAGCATCTACAAAACCAGCAATATTTTCCTACAGTACCCATTATAAGATCAACATCGGCTTGTTCTACCAACTCAAATATTGTAACACTAGATTAGATAGTGCATTATTATAGTGACTAAGTTCAACAGAACTCGAAAAAGAAATACCTCAAGAGAATAATCATCAAGTCGAAAATTCGGGCGATATTTTAGGTCAAGCAATACCTACAACATTTACAGCTTATGAAATGTATCACGAATAAAAATTTTTGTTAAATATTTGCAATAAAAACTACTTACCTGAATATTTATAATAAACTTGTTTTTGAGATTCTATAGAAATGCTGTAGGCTTCTGGAGGTTGGAAAAGCATCTCTCATGAGAGTATCATTCTTTTGAATAGATAATTTGATTGTGTCCAACAAAATATTGAATGATTCCTCAGACATCCTGAGGGAATAAAAATATTCTCATGGATCTTCTAGAGACAGTTCTTTTAAGAGGTACCTGGAGGCTCCAAACTCATTTCTTCTACTAATCCATTTTGCTACCCATGTACGTTTAGGCTTTTGTATTTCTTCCAAACATATACTGCTAGTTTCGTTAGTAAGAAGTTTTAAAATTGATCAAAGAAGATTTTGGTTTGTAACTTTCCGTTTTCGGTTCATTTTAATAATCTCTACAAATTTTTGAAAACCCATTACTGATACTCGACTTTCTGTTTTCACTTGACTCTACTAAAACATTGGCTGCGTCTGAACTGACCTTAACACATCTCGCACACAAATACTAGTGTACCATTCAGATTTCGCCTTATACGTTGCTCTAATGGAACGCTGGCGACATGTCCAGTTATTTCGAAAAATCAGGACACCATTTGCTTCGAAATGCTTCGTGCATGAACAACTTTTGTTGGATTTGGCTCGTTCCATAAACTGTTGTTTACTTTCGGGTTCATTTGTATAGATCCATGATTCGTCGCCTCTCACGATCTTATAGAAGTCTTTTGAAGCACCGCATTGAAATTTTTCAGCATTTCTTTGCACCAATCGACATGAGCTTTTTTTGAGCGATTGTCAAATTATGCTTTATCCACGCGAACAAATCTTTTTGACAGTCAAATGTTCATGCAATATTGAATATATGCGAGTGGCCACGAGGATCATGCAGTGTCATTTTACAAACAACATCGATGTCTTCTGGTATAACAGTTGATTTTGGACGAGCCACGAAATTTATCTTGAAGCGAAGTGCGATCGATTGAATTTGGAAAACCAGCGAAACACGGTAGCCCGAGATGGTGATTTTTTCACCAAGATGAATGTCACAAGTATGTGTTAACAACTCAAATAGCACTCAAATGGCATCACGTTCTGAGTACATTCATCATTAAAAATGTGAAACTTTATGATGGCAATGTCATATTTGACATATTCAGATCAGTGTTGCCATATCTTAAGAGTTAAATAGTAAACCTCGTATAGGTATAAGGGTTTGAGCTTTGATTTTTGAGCAATTTTATGTTGATAAATACTAATTCTAATATAAAAACTCACCAGTATAAGTAGAGCTGATTCTTACAAGTCCAAATCCGAATCGGAATCAGAAGATGAAATGTTGTAACTAATATTCACAATGAGTGGCAATTATTTCATCAGTAGTATTGTACAGTTTCCACATTTTCTCTTCTTCTCTAATCGTATGATTAGCTGCCTTATTCCATTTTTCAGGTTTTACATTCTCGAACAAAGCTGTTTAGCATTTCATGAAAATACTAATTATTTTTCAATAATGTGGATAGTAATATCAATCACTTCACCTGCATACTCAAATATATATTGTGACATCAGGTACATATGGCATCGCATAGGACAACCGGTTTGATCAAACAACGAGAACCACCTATTTCCTCCACCTTCATTCTACCTGGAACAGCGATAGGCGCAAGTTGTCCGCGTCATCGATTCCGCCGTCAAAGAAATTAACTTTGTATTCGTATAGTAAGTATTCGTAAAGTGTAGGCTCAAGTTAATATATTAATTTGTAAATTTTAAGTACGGTGTTTTATTAATCTTTAAAGAATATAAGGGACATAACATATATGAACGTAATACAAATTTATGACGTTATTTTAAATAAGGGCGCTAGAAGTACTAGGCACCGGCATATTAACTACTGTAGACAAATTATGGGAAATCTTGGTTCACTTATTTTTTAAGTAATATTTAGTTAATATCCATAAGATAAATTGAAATGTTTGCAAATTTGAATTTACTAGGATAGACAAAAGTCAGTTAAAATAGTCCTTATTTCATTATTAATGTCTAACTAATGTTAGCCTGTGTTTTCCCTCTTTCATTAAAACTATACAAATTTATCAGACAAATATATTTTACTATATCCACTTCATGTATTTTCAAATAATTTCCAATAACTTCAAATTATTTGATGACTCTAGAAAAAAAACAATAAAGAACAACTATCACTGTAGTAAATCGGAAAACCTAATTAAACTATTGATTTTAAAAAATACATCATTGAGCAAATCTTGAGATCATTTACTGGTTTTTCACCCCATGTATATAACTACCAGATTATCACCACGAAAATCTGCTCTCCTGCTCCTCGATGGCGCCGGACCCTCCTTCACACACGTTAAAACTAGATCCCGAACTTCCCCGCTTTCCCATCCAAACAAAATAAAGGGTGCGATATCCACGTTCACTTTCTGTTCTCCTAGTCGAGATAGCGGGTTCGTGACGTAACGCTGCCACAAATGATAGACGGCTGACAGCTGTCAACAAATTGTGACTCCGTTGACCAATTTTCGTTTGTCATATGTTTATTTTTGATGTCTGCATTTTATATCATACAGACAATAGAAAAAGAATGGCCGCCGGCCGCGATAAGCCGTCGCAGTTCAGTGGGGCCTATGAGATATTCATACAGCGGCGTGCTACAAAAGGGGAGATCAGAAATATAAATAGAGTGTTCTTAAATATTTATTCAATAATATCTAGTAATTTATGGTTACTTCATTTCTAGTTTTTTATATGAGCATTTGAAATACTATAGTCCAGATGTGTAGTGTTTTACAGATACAAAACCTGCATATAAATGTCTCCAAGTTTAGAAAAAATAAGAGAAATCATTAGTGCTAAAAAAACAATAATTATAGGCGATGTTGAAAGAGGCATAATTTAGATGAAAAATTAAGTCAGAAAATGAAGTGTCCTACGGGATCACAGAAAAGTCTAACGTCAAAACGATCTTTCACAATGTTGAATGTCTTAGTGAAGTGAAAAAATGAAAGATCTTTTTCAACACTATCATTGGTTTTCGTTCTTCACCAAGAATTAAAACAAGTTTTCGAAGAATCAGAAATTATTTCTTTTCTGTTAAAAAGATTGAGAGATCAATTAATTGCGGAAAACTAAACAGAAGTAAAGTTTTCTCTTTTAAAAATTGAAATGCAAAAATAAGTAATAGGAATGCATGAATTGGAATGGATTTTTGAAAAATTCCTGTTTCTAAGGAAACAAATCGAAACAACCCTATGCTCGACGTTAGTCCTAATACATGATTTGTCGTTTTCCTTTAGTTGAGGAGAATAGAAAAATAGTTGTGACCTAATGTAGGTTTAAGGTATATGTGATGGTTCTATTATGTAATTATACTCAAGAATTAGTTTATGACCTTGTAACATGAATACTTGAAGTTCTGTATCAAGTTGAGAAATTTAATGGAATTTGGAGAATAAAAATAATAGTAAATCAGAGTGGCAATAATGATACACATTTGAATCGATAGCAGATTCTAGAGTTTCCTAAATTTATTATCATTAAAATAACAAAATTAACACTTGAACTTCTATGTTAATATTTTTCCATTTTATTGCAATTGTACATTTATTGAAGATATTACAATAATCCCACAATCGTCGCCACTGGATTGGGTCCATGTTTGTGGGAAGATTGGAGGCTGCGTGAAGACTATTGCTGTCGTCCTTAGTAACTGTTCGGTGGGTGTAGGGTCTATGCAGATTCATAGATGAACGGTAAACATGGTAGTTCGCGCGGTTTAAGAGAACCATCTTCGCTGTTTTTATCAGGAGTTTATGAGTCGACGGAGGTATATTATTCGTAGTATTGGTGTGTGCGTTCTTTAGAATCATCGACGTAGATGCTGCTATGAAAGTTGCCTATAACGTAGGAAGTACAAACATTTACAAATTTTAATTGTAACTGAAACTGGATGGTTAATTTTTATTATGTAGATAATTAAAGGTATATTGATAAAAATAACTTAGTACAATTAGAAATAGTTAAATCCACGATTTCAAAAGATTTGTAAAGAAACTAATTATTCAATTTAACATTTTTTATAAATGGGATATATTCTAAATTAATAACTACAGGGTGTTTCATGACGAGTTTTAAAAAATTCGGGAGTGAGTAGACGACGTGGAATTACTGCTATGAAATTTTCTCATACGACTCCTCGTTTCTGAATTAAAGGACATTAAAATTCAGAAATCAGAACTTATATTTAAGTATATTTTCTAAATTATACATCCGAACATTATGAAATTTATACGGAGCATTACGTATGTCCATGTAGTGTCTCACACTACTAGCTGTAAGACAGGGACGGCTCATGCGCAAAATGGTAGCAAAAAGAAATCTTTACTTAACTGTAAAATTTATTAGCAGATATGTAGATTTCTAGATCGCTGTATTTGCAAAGAAAAACGTTCTTAATAAGGAGACATTCTGAAGAAAATTATCATGAATTGTAATTATTTATTGAAAATACTTTTTAATGATGAAGCTGGTTTCACACGGTTTTATTAATTCCCATAATTTACATTTATGGCACATGAAAATCCTCACTGTACAATTCAAAAAAATAATCAACATCGATTTTATGTTAATGTGTGGGCAGCAATAGTGGGTAATAATTTAGTTGATCTATACTCTTTTGATAACAACCTGAATGGTCAACGATACTTAGAATTTCCCCAAAATGATTTCACATGTTATGTGATATTCCTTCGAACATTCGCAAAGACATGTGGTTCATGCAGGATGGAGCCCCTCTCTTCCTAAAAGATGTAAAAAGTCATCTTAATAACATTTTTCTTAATAGATGGATTGGTCGGGGAGGTTCATTTGCATGGCTATCACATTCCCTTGAATTAAATATAATGGATTCTTTTTTTTGGGGATATCTTAAAAGTGTAGTATATGCAGCACCGGTAAACACAAGGAACAAAATGATCGATAAAATAAATTTCCACTGTGACGCTATAAGGTAGAACCTTGAAATGCTGTTCTAAGAAATATCCTTCGTATCATATTTTATCTTTGGGATTACCCAACAATTGTTTTAATGTATAATTGAATTTAAGAAAAATTTTTAAACTTACTCTATTAAAGATGCATACCAATTCCGTTGTATTGCAAACTTTTGTTTTTCGTTTTGATTCTGGAAAATAGTTATTTCATATTTCATTATTTCATTCCATACCAAGATAGTTATTTAAACTAACTACAGTTTTCACAGCCATATTTTTAATAAAAGACTTCTTCCACTATTAGAACTACTAGAAAATGCCATGTTCTTAGCATGTTATAGCCAACCGAGAAGTTTACATTCATTACCTCAGCGCTGCTAGTGGTTAATAATTTGTTCATTATCAAGCACTAGTCAATAATGAACAAATTTCATTTTTACTCAATTTTGAAATTAATACTAAAGAAAAAGTCTATTGAACTTAGTGTCCTAATTCCAGGAGATTGTACTTAACGTGTTTAGTGCACTAATTTACTTACTCCAGCACCAAAATTTTGGTTTCAAGCTATGGTAAATTCAAAATTCGCGCTTAGTTTGATTTTGGACACCTTTTTAATTAGCGTCAAGAATGACAAATCATTCTCGTTTTAAGGTTAGATTATAGAAATATATTGATTATTATTCATAGACATTATAATTGAAGGTGCAATTCTGACTTATATGATCGCCGGTTCTGATCTGTTTTCGGAAGTATTAGTAAGGCTAGAAGTGGTTATATCGACGTCAGTATTATTCACAGTAGCAGGACCAGGAGCAGGTAAAACGGCCGTTGAAAGTAGTATTTCAAATTATGATGTAGCCAGAGAAGAATTGTTTTCTCTTAACAGTAAGGATGTCGTTCAACATAACCCTCCGCTACCGATGTTGATTCCAACCCACAGATTTTCTTAGTTGAAGAGTATTTCCATCACTAGTAGTTAAAATAGTAGCAGAGAACCTTCTAAAACTGTGACATGTGCAAGATGTGGAATTTGTTAATTTTTAATAACCTGAATTTGTGTCTCACTCTCACTGCCTTTCCGTTCTGAATATAAACAAACAGTCTAGGTAATTTTTGTTCAAATTTTTAAATATATTTGAATGTTGAGTATTCATAGAGGGTCCATAATCACAGATTTTCGTGTTTAAATATTTTTGCTCGTTCTAATATTAATAACAATCTATTGCTATCACATCAGAAAGCAGCAATTCATCACCACGACAGGCACCGGCTATTCCTAATGCCAAAACAGCCTGAAATTATTAAATATTATATTGAGGTTTTTATGAAATGAAGAAAGTTACTTATTTTAATTGCAATATAGCAATCATCAGGTGCTTGTGTTCAAAATTTTACGATGAGACTTCTAATGCCTGAAAAATTTGGATATGTCGATGTTCTCTCTCAGTGAAAACGTGGCTATCAATATTGAATATAGAGACCACAATATGGAAACTCTTTTGAATATTCTTGAACATAAGCTAACAGCACATTTTAAGTAATCACAGGCACCTAATTTTTTATTGTTTATTGCACTAGTTTTTAAAAGTGTCATATGTTTTAAGGTACAAACCTTATATGATTTTCCGACCATATTTCTTCAGTAGCTTGTGGCTAAATCAAGCATTACAGGAGGAGTACAACTTCAGCTTGCATTCCTTTGCTACTTGATTTTTACGATAAATATTTTTAGTTTTTGTCTTAAATTTGGCTATTAGTGGAACAGTTAATATATACAATGATGGTCACGACATTTATAGGCTTCGCACCTTATCCGATGTTGAGTGAAGAATTGTTGGATAAAAAGGAAAGAATCAATCGGGATGTACCTGCACGCAGCCGTTTTTTTCTAAATAAATGAAATTATATATTATATATAATTATATATTATGGTGATGAGGTAGCACAATAAACAAAGTTCGATAACTACTAAAACTTAGTATATATACATCAACAAAACAATATAGATAAAAATTATACAAAACATAAAACTAAACAAAGTCGCGCGTGTCGAATCTCTATGAGCAGTGTAGCTCTGCTGAGATGTAGGCGTTCGAGTCCTGCTCGCTCCGCTGTCATGAGACAGAATAAATTTCTCCTCGTTTTAAAACGTCTCGCCTGGGCTCCTTTATGTATATTGGTTTTTCTTAAAACCTTCTATCAGTTATATCGGATTCATTTAATTGTATGCTATTAGGACATTAAGGAGATTATAAAAAAATGTGCAATGGAATTCCCGAAAGAAGGTGACTTGGAATTCTCTGGGTCGAATGATTGTTGTTGATTGAATGAGGGCACATGGCGTAGTCGCCACACATGTTTTGAATTGAGTTTAAGATGAAATTTTTTTGTTCTGTGAATATTCCCGGGTTAATATTTCATCAAGATAATGTATCATGACGTACTGCATAGCAGACAGTTGAATTTTTACTCGAAAATTGAGCAATTGTCATAGAACATCCACCCTATCCATCTGAATTGGTCGTGTGTGATGGATAAAGCAACGGACAACAAGCTTTTTATTTCAACAAAGTGCATTTATATAGATCAGGGCTGGCCAAAACGTCGATCGCAGTCGGCTTGGTCAAACGCGAAGACATTTTAGTTAGTCCGAGCGAAGTAAATAGGATGGTGAATGTTTGATATATGATTACTTTGATTATTTATTATTATTATTATTATTATTATTATTATTATTTAATTAGATAATTTACCATTTTTTTTTGTTATCGAATATATATGAATATGTGGAGTAGACCACGGATCGCAAAAGTTTGGCCACTCCTGATATAGATGGTGATTATTATTTGGATTCATTTTTCTTGTTTCTCAAAAATTTAGCGTTACCCATATATTATTATATTAGGCAGGGATAAGTGATTAAGTTGTAGTATTTATATACTATGCTTAAATTAAGGATTTTTTAAGTATACATATATTGAACCCGTATTACACAGTTTCAACGTTATATCTATATGGCGCTAGCGTTGCGTGGAACCGAGCAATAGCTATTATGTTTCGTGGATATCTTGATCAACCCAAGAACCAATAAAATATAGGGCGGCGCATAATCAGTGGTGTAGGTTAGGTTAGGTTAGGTTAGGTGTAGTTTAGAATGTTCATGTAAGATCTAGTTTGGAATCCTTCTAGTTTGTGTGGATTTGTTACTTAGTTAGAATCCTGGACAATTACCTCTTGTATAAAATTATTTTCTTTTTCTACTGCTCTTATTCACTATTTACATAAATTTGGATTTTCCACCAAAAACTTGAAGTATTGTTAGTACAATACTGAAAAAAATTATGGAACTAAAGTTTTATCTATTATAGAGATATATGGTGTCAATTATGACCGTTTCGTAATAACAATATCATAAGACACGCGATATTAGAACTATATATTAAGAGAATATGAACGGTTTAATCGGATTATGAGATCCCATATAGGACTTTACGATGGGCCCAGTATAGACCCAGTCTTGGTGGGACTCTGGGATGATAACAATGTCCCTCGCTTGGTTTGCAAGCCTGGACCAGGTCTGGTTGCCTAGATAAACCCAAAACTGGTCTACACCTCTGGGCCAGGTTGGTTGCTTGTAAAATTTTTTAATATACTGTTAATAAAATTTTAGTTTTATGACAAATTTCTATTCATACACTCTACTTATTAATGTACATAAAAATATTAGATAAATAATTATGTTATATAAAGAAATGATACTATTTTTTGTTATTCTATTTTTTATTGTC
Source organism: Diorhabda sublineata (assembly GCF_026230105.1). NCBI lineage: Eukaryota > Metazoa > Arthropoda > Insecta > Coleoptera > Chrysomelidae > Diorhabda > Diorhabda sublineata. The sequence continues at coordinate 9,021,645 of NC_079482.1, forward strand.
TTTTATGCATAAAAGAATTTTTTTCATAAAAAATTATTACTTTTAATGTTAAGATATCTATTATTGATAAGATGATTTACTATAGAATGGCGGAGGTCCGGTTACTCAGAATTTTGCCAAACCTGGCTGACTATAGGATGGCCAAGGTCGCGTTACCCAGAGTTCAGCCAGGTTTGGGTGAATATGGGATGGCCGAGGCTAAGTTACCCAGGCTTGTGCCATTAATGGTTTGCCAAGGCCGGGTTTCCCAGCGTTGGTCGAAGCTAGGCCCCGTCGTTCAAGTCTGGGGGCTCCTACATGAGATATTGTAGTTAAAATTAGGAGATAGTTTCGTATCTGTCCGGTATGTAATTATGATGAAAGCACACTTATTTTACGCTTTTGAGGTCGACATCCGGCTTCCGGTTCAGTTTTCTGAACTGGATTTATGAATTATACGAAACGGAAGTACCTCTTGAGCATAAAAACATTTCTCATTTCGTCGAAAAACATGTTTTCGGCCAATTAAGATAACCAAACTTAAGCTATAATAAACCTAACCTAATTGAAGCTAGAGGAAACCTAACCTATCCCGAAAATGGATCCATTCATCGCGGTCTGCTCAATATCATCAAAAAACAATCGCCAATTTGAATATATATATATATATATATATATATATATATATATATATATATATATATATATATATACAAGTTGAATAAATAAAGTATTACTTCTTTGTGACTTTTTACTTTTACTTTTACCTCTTTTAGAAAAGCCCCCATCCGAAAATAGGTACCCCAAAATAGATTTCATTTATAAATCCAGTCCAAAAAATCAAATCCGGAATTAATCAATGCAATTATTGGTAAAACCGAAAGTACTAGCTTTCGACATCTGGCGCATCTATAAATGTTTTTTCCGATATATTTTCCGATAATGGAAATGTTAAACTAACGTTATAAACATTCAGTTCAACTGGGCATATTAAAAAATCCTCAACCTTGGCCGGCTAGACTGACAAATGAAGAAGTTGTAAGACATGTGAACAAAAAACTTGTGCTATAATTACGGGGATTGTTAATTAAGTTTTCAGATGAACAAATAAAGATTAATACACTTTTGCATGCGTTTGAACCAATTGTCGAAACATTTTTTTCCTTTCCGATCGAGTTTTGACGGTTCTAATACATTTTTTTTGTACTAATGAGTGGACAATGACTCGTCTTCGATTGGTTTCCTTGATTTTTTTGAGCACATCTGGTAAACAAAAGTATACCGTTCAGAATTGACCGTTCAATGTTGCTCTAATAGAACGGTGGCGACAGTTATTCCGAAAAAACAGGCGACCATTTGTTAGTGCTTCCTGCATTAATAACTGTTTTGGATTTGGCCATTTAATTCCGACATCACGTTCACCATTTAAAATGTCAAACTCTGTGATGGCAATGTCAGATTTGATATATTCCCATTAGTGTTGCTATATCTCAAAACTTAAGTAGCCACCGTCGTTTGATCTTCATGGAATCAATATGGAATAATATTTTCATAAAGGTCAAACGTTGAACAAAATACAGTTGTTCAACAAATATCCAATCACATATCTTGTGCTCTGGACCTCTCTTCAATACATATCTATTTTTATTCTACCTACTTTTCATAGTGTTTTGTTTGCCATGACTTGAAGTTCGTTACAGATACAATACAATAATTTTTGTATTGATATCAATGGCTACAAATTCAGTTTAGTTTTTTTGTTATGACATTACTGACATTAAATTGTTGATAGATAATGTAGATATTCAAACTATGATACGATGATGAGAAAGATAAAACCAATGATGAATAAGATGTATTATTGTCACAATTATATAAGCCCAAAATGTATATATGTTGACTCCCAGGTACTTAGTGTTTTTAATTCACTTTCTTAATATTCTATTTCTCAGAAAGTATTTATTTTGCCCTTTGAAACCTTGTGATGTAAATATATAAATTTTTTAATGAATTTCTTGAAATTCATTCTTTACCCGCCCCTGACTACGAGATTGTCGACCTGGAGCCAACCGGATTTCCTCGGAGAATGCTAGAAAAGGCGCAAGCGCTTTAGATCTTTCTATTCGGTAGTTCAATATCGAACAACTTCCCCTAAGGTTCTAATATATTCTTTTTTCTCCTTTTATCCTAAAAGAGAACGGTTACAGTCTAAGCTTTTCAACTGGACTTTTCCGAAACGTTTTCGAGATGAAAAAGGCAAAAGGCTACAAAAAAATTAAATATGAAAGGGCGAGTAGTCCCAGAATGATGTCGAAATGCATTGAAAATTTATATTTTCGGGGCGACAGAATTTCCTAGAGTATAAGAATTTTTTTTGTTCCAATCCTAATAATATAACAGATGAAGAAGTTAAGTTTTGGGATGGATTTTCACATGGTGCAGTTGGCAGCTGTATTTAGATATATGTCAGAAAATTGATGTATTTTTAGTATATCAATCGTAATACTTATATAATACAAAATCTTTAAATATAACCTATTCCTTTTAAATAAACCTTAAATTGTATGTTCTCAAAATTGAAGTAACCTGAAAACTTGATTTCACTTATAAAATCATAGAAGTCCTTCTTTGACGAAGAATTTGAAGAAGAATTTTGGGCTACCATTTTTTCATCTGGGATTAGTATTACCTCTAGAGATTTTTGTCAAATCAATAGTTCAATTTTTGTATAGGGCTACCGACAATTTGAAATCTGTACTACATTTATTTGAGCTGCAGCATTGACCTTTTTAACACTTTTATTTTATCAACCTTTAAAATTTTATCTTATATTTTCCATGTTAAGGATTCTTTTTTCGAAATTTTTTGATATACACTGCCAAATTAATGCATATGTTAAAATTTAAAACTGACCGTATAAAATTTTTGAGTCGAAGAATTTAATAGAGAAATCTTCTGAATGTTTTGAAACACCGCTTTTGTATTTGGTATATAAAAATGTTCAAACTGCTCGGGATACACAGTTAATATTTCACTCTAGAATAGCAAGTTTATGTAACTAAGATAGCATAGTAGTTTTATTCTTACCTAAAGGAGCAAAAAATACGATGGAAGTAAAATATAACAAAATTGCTTTGGTCATAGGATATGGAATGTTGAGTACAAACTTCAGAACATGGTTCAAAATATCCTTCAAAAATTGGACTTACACAGTCCAAAATAAAAGCCAAAGTACGGTGTTCTCATACTAAATCCTATTCCTCAAATAAATTTATGAACCCTAATGCTAGCGAGTTTTCGACTGGTCACATCTTTCGTAGATTTAATTCGATCAAAGATGAAGAGACTGTTCAGCAGTAAATTTAGGGTCATACACAACAACATCAGCTGCTGCATACCTTAATAGAGGATTAGGCTCCTGTAATAAAATTTACAGCAGATTTCTTGATGTTCTCTTGATTGATATCAAACCAAATTTCTTCCAAGTATACTATATATGAAACTTTAATAGGAAGGTGTTCAATTTTTTTTTAAACCAGTAGCCTAGCCAACAGTTATTTCAGTATCCACGCTTGGATACCAGTTTCTTGTGGACGGCAAAGATGGTATTCAATTGGTTAGTTAACGGTTACCATAAATTTTGATTCTCTGGCTTCAAGGCGTATTTTGTAAGGGATACACGTCCATTGCGCTGCGATTGCGATGTGTATACCGGTTAAATAGTTTATGGAAAGGTATTCGATCGAATGGAGTACGAAAAAATGATGGAGATACTTGAAGTAACAGAAACTAACACTAAGAACTTGAAAATAATTGGAAATCTGTGATGAAATCAATCCACAAACCTCTGAATCGATGGAGAAAAAGAAAAAATAATGTGAGAAGTAATGTAGTCAAGGCTATATGTTATCTCTTCTCATCTTCAACTTGTACTCAGAGCAGACATTCAGCGAAATTCTATATGACAATATAGAGGATTTATAAAGCCTAATTTATCAACATCACAGTCAGCAATACGGCTTGAACATTAATGTCAAAAAACGAAGGTCCTGATTATAAGAAAAAATAAGATCATATGAAGCCATATCTACATCAATCAATTTCCAACAGAAAGATTCGAATGTTTAGTTATATTTGCTTTGAAATTCTCTCGTTTCTAGGCGTTTATTTCGAAATTTCCTTTTTGTTGTTTCAAATTATGAAACACATACAACACTGCGTAATTTTCAAATTACTTAACGTTAATGTGAGTAATAGTTGATATTTAAATTGTTATAATTAACTAAATAAGCACATATATGTTTACTATACTCAAGTTTATACATTAATATTATAGATAGATGTTTCTTCAGCGGAGGCATCTTGTCTGGCTCCAATTTTCGACATAGTGCGACTATAAGCTTAAGCCTCTTCAAAATCCTATTGTGAAATAGATTTATTCGAAAGTCAGTGGTGTACCAGAATTGTTTGTGGCAAAAAATCAAAACCATTTTCAATACATTTCATTTCTTTCTTTACTTTGCTTCGTTGTTAGTTTGTTTGTTTGTGCATGTGAATCCGGAATCAGTGTTTTTGTACCTAATATACTATTTTGATTCATTTTAGCCATAATAATTAACTGAAACAAGCACTATAATCAAAACAACTTTTTATGTACAATCAACAATGGAGGTCCGTTCAAGTTTCTAAATGCTTCTGCAGGCGTCAATAAGAAAGCAGACTAATCATCTTTCATATAAAATTATTATATAATTTCATACTGTGGGAGAGTAGAAAGTTTGGTCTAACAATAAACAAAACAGTGGATAAGTCTAACAATAAGTTAACAGGACCATCTTCTTGACGATATTGAAAAAGTATAGGATAGTGTAGTAAAATCAAACAAGTTACAGACCAACCCCTTCACGTATCGTTACACCAGGCTGGAGATCGAGAATTAAGGGAGGAGAAAATAAGAAAAGGGATGGAGACATTTTAAAGAGGTTACGACCCTCAAGAGTGAGGAAAATAACAAAAAGAGGGAGAATTTGGATATAGATTATTTCTTTGAATATTAATTCAAATTTGTACTATAACTATGAAAAAATAGTGAAAGGATATATGTTATTCTTTTCGGGGGGTTATTTAATATAAATGTAACGATGTATAATGAGGATCAATAATTCATAAAGTTTTGATGAGAAACTAATTTTACTATTTTAACGAATATGTGGGAAATCTACGTTCCTTATTGAAGGAAATATCTATTATCTAGAAATTTATATCGACATCCTGGAATGACCAACAATAAGAAATTAATAGAAAAAAATATGAAAATATGAATAACTAGGAAAAATTATAGTAGAGAAAAGTGACATAAAAATAATAAGAATAAGAAAGATATGTAGATATGTGATTGAAGAAAAACATATAAATGTTACATAGAAATTTATGAAGGATCTAAGGATACACTGGCATAGTGGAAGTAACATGGAATAAAAAAAATGAAGTGAAATACCCTCAAGCTATTTTAGAAACCCAGGGAGATTGAGAGACAACAGCATAGTCAAAGGAAAAAGAGCAATATGTGAAAAGTAAATGAAGATAAAGATACATTTTATATTGTTTCTAAATTTTTAATATCTTTACTATGGTCTAACATTTCCTTGTGCTTTATACGAGGTGATGGTTTTCAATAATAATTTACCCTTACATGCTACAGACAGATGACAAAACAATAAAAATAAAGTTGAATTAAGAGTATGGAATATCTAGATTTTTCGATAAAAGAGGAACAAGAAACAGTAAGTACTATAAATATTTTAATAAAAATCGGCATATCTTAATTTTTGACTCGATGAGTCTCAAAATAACTCAAATAACATATTACGATAATACGTCATGCACAATACTATTCAATATTAATGAAAATGTTGTTAAATCCCTATATCCATGCGATACTTCCAACAATGGCGAACAAAAGGATGTTCGGATGTATTTTCCGAATATAGGACTTAACATAGTCCCTTTATAAAACGTATCTCTCACAACTTCAACAGACGGCTTATAGGTCCCAACAAAACAATAGTATTTACATTTTGGATGTACGAAAATATAACATACGCGCCGAAATTTAGTGAAATCTAAAATACCACTGAGTCAAACATGGAAATTAAATTAAATTCTTTTAAGCATACTGAATACCATCCTGCCATATTTGTATAAACGATCAGTATATCTATAGCTTAATAAAGATGTAGTTAATGATCTACTCAAAAAGATTTGGATACAAAGGGAAGTCGACAATTGATACAATACAAACCCTGATGGAAGTACAACAAAAAAACTGAGAATACACATGGAGTTGTCATGGTAATTGGAAAGTATACGGTGAACGAAATACATATATTGAAGATCCCATAAAAATTGAGAACATACACATACATATATTTGTGATGAATAGTGAGCAACGTCTTACTAAGGAGGACATATTTACACAAGAAAAATATAATGGAGGATAAGATACAAGTTATAGCAAATGTAGACGATGTTACGAGAGGAGCAACTACAAAATAACAATTGATTAGATATGTAGATAAGCTAGATAGTCACAAAAATTCGGTTTTTATAAAAATGAACACAGAAAAAATATATGTATATAGAAAGAGACAAGATTTGAGACTGTGAGTCAATTCAATAATTAAGGAGAAAAATTGAGAGGAACCAATGAGAGACAGGATATTAGAAGTAAATAAAGTGTGCGGGTGGAATCAACCAATGCTAATAAGTAAAACATTAACAAATATAAATATAAGAAGAGTATAATACCAGCTATTACCTAGGTCAGGAGTCATAAGAGCTAAAAATTACAATTAACAGCATGTCAAAGTTTTCAAAGAGTCACAAAATTTTTTGATATCAATAATAAATAGTTCTCTCATAAATAAAGTTCTTTTATTGATAAGAAAAACATATCTAGTTATTCATAATATATTTATAGTATTTTTCACATCAAATTAGAGAATCTTATTAGATAATTACCTATTTTTATTATTCACTCATAACCCTAGCTTGTACTTCAATAATAAACAATTGGGTAAACAAATTCAATGGAAGCGATGACTTTGCATGATTATTAAAGTACAAAATTTAAACTTTACTATACAATGTAACTTGTACTTAAAATGAAAAGCAATAACATATATTTGAGCAAATGAATTCAATGGGGGTGTTGTTTTTGCATGGTTCTAGAAAGTTTGAATAAATTCGGCTTATAACTTTTTCTAAACTTGACTTTAAATTTTCATTTGTTAGTTGGTTCCTTACTGTACTTTCGACGCTTGGTCACCCGAATATGTCGATTCGAAAATAGGTAGGACGCCAAATGCCAGCTTCTTCACCTCACTGTAGCAATCTGGAACACTATTTCATGCGTCAAATATAAGAGCCTCAACTCGTGGCATTTCTTTCAGAGCTGTCCACTTTTGGTGCTTTACATTTCTGGACCTCCAACTCATCTAACTTTCTTTTCAGCTTTTCAGCTGTAAATTTTCCACTTCACAAAGTTTTACTGTTTAAATCGATCAAATGCATTTCTAGAGATCCAGTTTCAATTCCAAATGGCTTAATGTAGATTTCGTTACTATTTGTGTGGAGACAATTTACTATGAATGCTAGAGTGGCTTTGTTGATTTTGAATTGCTCAAATCTGTCAGCAAATTCATCAGTAATTCGTGCCAGCAGTTGCAATAGTTTTGTCGCGATATTACATTTAAAATTGAACATGAAGTAATTCCCCGCTCTGAATACATTCTGCAAAAAGAATTAATTTTTCTCCAAAACAAATCAATTCCTCTACCAAAACGAAGGCTGTGTTTCTCTTTCCTTGCAGTTTTATATTAAGTTTATTTTATTTCGCTGTAATATTCACCAAAAACGAAATTTTTTTCAACCACTCTTCAATTCAGGGAGATTAATGTCTTTATTATGAAATAGGAGGCCGGAATACTGAGTCTTGAGAATTGGAGATGGTAGAGTGCTTTTGAAAATATGCTATTGACTTTGATTACCAAATTCATAACTTCAACTATTTTAACCAAATGTGTGGGCACAAAACGCTTTTTGGTGTATGCAGTGAAACTTCGTGGTTTATTTTGCTCTGAAGAATCGTTGTTACTCCTTTATTTTGTCCTGTTATACTTTTGGCTATATCAGTTGCTATTGAAACGATTTTATTTAAATTGATCCCATTATCTTCAAGCCATTTTTGCACAGCATCCGCTATATCTTTCCCTCTAGTTGGTAGTAAGTAAGATGGAATGAGATTTTTATTTAGAATTTCTATTTGAAATTAAGTGATTTCCCAACAATGTTTTGTAAAATAGGTAAGTAGGTAAGAATAAATTTCCGGAAAAAAAAACAGTTTTATTTCTGTATTCAAGGTAAATCTATCAAAACAAAAAATGTGATGACGTTTGTCATGGGGGAGGAGGCGAAAAGTCGCTGAAAGATAGAATCGGTGTCTAATCCTGGTAAATAGATTCATAGCGCTTTTAATATATTTTTTTTATAAAATCAATATTTGCATATGGAAGTAAAGAGCCACAGCTTCACATCCAAAGAGCCGCATGTCGCTGTGAGCAACGGAATCAAGCACAACAATAAATAGAAGAGGAACATGGTCTTGAAGTAATGAAACGAAAAATAATAAACATAATTTTGGGACCACACATCACAAGAGATGAGACTGATAGAGGGTTAAGTAAAGAAGAACTAAATGATAAACTGGAGGGCGAAAGCACTATGGTTCATTAAGTACAAAGATTACAATAGATGTAATGAGAAGAAAAAAATTGAAAATGGTCAGGAAAATTTCTGTGACATAAACAGAGAGAAAAAGTGGGAAAAAATTAATAGATCCATTCCTATGAGAAAAATTTAATGGAAAAAAATTAAAAATATTGTAGAAAACACGTGAACATTTATAATTTGAAGAAGCTGCTACACAAAGTTATTCTTCCCTCAAAACTGAAGTCAACTTTTTTGCTATTCTACTATACTTCTTGGAAATCAATTGGAGAGACAACTGACCTCTTTAATACCACCCAACCACTTATAAGGATGTTGGTGGTTTAAAGAGTTTCTTACATTGACACTAAAATGAGTTGGTGTTCCATCATTCATAAATCAATGTTCCAATCTCAAGCGAATGTCAAATTCTGAAAAAAATCCGCAAAACTATTTTGGAGATACTCTAAATAAGTCAATCCTTTTAGGTAAAATAACTCGTCCAATCAAATAATTATCAATAAGGCCGGCCCAAACATCTTAAACTAAATTTGATAATGTTGAAGAGGTATTACATGAGAGTTTTCATCTGAATCATAATGGTGATACATACGAACACGTTTGAATACGGCTGCCCAAAATTTTACAGTTGTAAATGGCTATGTCTTCGTCTACAATGTCTCCTTTTTCCCTAGCGCTGCTATGTTTTCGCATTTTCAAAAAAATCTTGACCATTACTCCTTTACGATTGTCAAACAGAAACTAAGCATCCAAAATGGATGGAATTTAATCACTGCTGCCATTTTCTGGTTGAGTTTTGATGAACTAATGAGAAGAGTGCATGTGTCTTAAATCTTTTGAATGTAAGTAGAGAAAATAAATACTTTTATAAATATAAATGATTTTTACATTTGAATTAAATTAATAGAATTATATACTTTTTTTCTTTAGATGCATATTATACTGTCATTTTCTTGAACACACTGTGTATTCTGACTTCAACATTGGAGTGGAAAAATAGGAAATAAATATGCACTAGCTTAAAGTCTGATCTATTTATCTTGTTCTAGTCGAATAGAAATTTTATATCCATAATTATGAAAAATATATTTATAATTTTTTGTTAATTATTCACCGATGCATAAATAAACAAATCATTTTAATGACGGACAACAATTGGTTACGCTCTAATTATGATTAATTACTAACTTAAAACACTTCTTATTGGAATGTATTGGTGTGTGAAGAATATTTTAAAATAAATTGGTATGTATTAACATCCCAACACGTCAAGAAGAGGTGGTTCAAATAATTGAAAAAAGCAGTTGAATTGAAGAGATTGTGGATTTTGTGAAAATAAAGTATATCTATTCGTAAAGCTCCGTATTTCTTAAATCGACGAAATGAATATGGTAGAAGGATTAAGCTAAAATTTTAAATATTTCACTTCAACTGATTATAGAAATTCTGAAAAACTAACATATAAGGTATGGTTATTAAGTTGAGAGACTAACGAGTGTACAAAAGAAAGGCACACGCGATAAACCTTAGATACCGACAGCTACAAGGTGTATTATACCATGATCGGCGCTAGTTTATTAAAATAAAACGAAACTGTAAATGTAACACCATGTGTCTTTATTGAAATGTGTCGACGAAAAGCCGCGTATTAGAGTCGTCTTTTCTCGAGTCCAAAACACTGGCCTCAACCCCCCATGCCTGTTGAGCCAATTAATTGACTCGTACAAAGGTGGCGGGATAGTTATTAAACAAATATCTAATCTATAACCTATATAATACATCTCCTCCTATAAGTTTAGTTTGTCCGGTTTTTTTATCACACGACCACATCTGGTTTTGATATCCTGATCTAAAACTTTTGGACTGGATAATAAACATTCTGGGGGAGCCTCCAGCAAAGGTTTTTTATTCTTGAGTGACACAGCAGGCTGAACTAAAGGTTCACCACTACTCTCATTTATGTCAGGCTCGTTGCTTTTAGACACATACTCATTTAGGGATTCCTTAAGGTCAATGCGATTACGCCTAATCACATTACCAAAGGAATCTTTCACAAGGTAAGATCTAGGAGAGCTATGCTTGGATACAATTTGTGCAGGCTCCCACTTATTCTTTACATGGTCAAAAATCGTCACATTGGTTTTAGGTTCCAAAGGTTTTAGATCTTTACTTTTCTTGTCATAGTAAGACCTATAAATATTCTGTCTTCGCAATAGTTTCTCAGAAACGTCTTCACAGAGTTTCGGGTGCAAAAGACTGGAATTGATAGGTACTTTTGTCTTGCAAATCCTGCTCATCAATAACTCTGCAGGTGAATAGCCAATATACTTAAGTGGTGAATTTCTGTATTGCAATAAAGCAGTATGTATATCAGAGTTTTCTTTCAAACATTTTTTTAGCATATTTTTACCTATATCTACCCCTTTTTCTGCCAATCCATTAGATTGTGCATAATACGGGCTGCGCAAAATGATTTCAAAATTCCAGTTTTTTGCAAACGTCTTAAACTCTCTACTATCAAAAGGCACGTTATCAGCAGTTATTTTATCTGGTGACCCATGAACAGAAAAAATAGACTTCAAAGCTAAAATAACTGATTTCATCGACTTGTCTTTAATTTGAGTGGTTTCCAACCAATTGGAGTATGAATCAAACACAATGAGAAAAATTTTGTTGGCATGCGAAAAAATATCTAATCCCAATCTCTCCCATGGCCGATTCGGTAACTCATATGGTAATAGCGATTCTTTTGGCTGTTTCTTCGCAAAAGTTTCGCAGATACTGCATTTTTTTATGTAGGCTTCAACATCAACAGATTGCCCTGGCCAATAAAATATACGTCTTGCACGATTTTTGCATTTTTCAATCCCAAAGTGACCCTCGTGCAATAATTTGAGCATATCACCCTTTATGGCAGTTGGGACAACAATTTTCTCACCAAAAAACAGCAATTTATCAACATAGCTGAGGTTGTCTTTGATTTTAAAATAATGCCTCAAAGAAGGAGACATGTGATGTTTATTATTGGGCCAGCCTTTTATATGGAAGTTGTTTCAGAATCTCATCTTTCTCGATTTCCTGCCTGAATTGTTCCTTCCGCTCTTCAGACATGGCTAAATTTTTTGATAAAGAGTGTACTGCAAAATTAAATTCTTGATCAGACTTTAGCCCAGTTTCTGGTAAAAACGCTCTTGACAGTGTGTCTGCCACATACAAAAATTTTCCAGGTTTGTAATTCACAATTATTTTATAATTTAGTAAGCGGAGTCTCATCCTTTGTAGGCGGGAAGAAATAGATGCTAGATCTTTTTTCATGATCGATTCCAAGGGTTTATGATCAGTGTTGATTTTTACATCAAATCCATAAATAAAATAATGAAACTTTTGAGTAGCAAACACAATCGCCAGCATCTCTTTCTCTATCTGCGCGTACTTTTGCTCGCAGGGGGTTAAGCTCCTGGATGCAAAAGCTATTGGGTGACCTTCTTGAGATAGACAAGCACCTAGACCGTCCTTGGACGCGTCAGTGTCTATTTCTATAGGTTTTGTTGGATCAAAAAATGACAAAATTGGGGCATTGGTTAATGTATCTTTAAGTCTAGTTAAAGATTCATCATGCAATTTAGTCCATTGCCAATCAATATTATTCCTGGTCAAATTTCTAAGTGGAGCTGTTATTTTCGACATGTTGGGCAAGAACTTTCCTAAATACTTAGCCATGCCTAATATTCTTAATAGTTCAGTTTTATCTTTGGGTTTTGGCATCTCTAGAATTGGTTTCACATAATTTCTGTTCAGTTTGACACCTTCCTTTGAGTAAATTTGACCCATAAACTTAACACTTCTAGATTTAAATTGAATTTTGTCTCTATTAAATTTTATATTATATTTTTGTGCCCTTTCCAAAACTAACCGTAGATTATTATCATGTTCCTTTTCATTACTGCCAGTTATAATCAAATCATCAAAGTAAAGACCTACACCTTCAATGTCACCAAATATTTCATAGTTTTGTTTTTGAAAGACTTCAGGGGCTGAGCAAATTCCAAAAGGTAGACGACAAAATGCATACCTTCCAAAGGGTGTTCCAAAGACACAATATTCTTGACTTTGTTCATCAATTCGAATTTGAAAGTACCCGTCTTTCATATCTAAAACTGTGAAATATTCTTTATTATTAAGTTTAACAGCTATTTCCTCGGCTGAAGGAATCAAAAATCTTTCTCGTTTTATTGCTAAATTCAAATATTTTGGGTCAAGACACAAGCGTAAATCCTTATTTTTCTTTTCAACTATCACCAGAGGATTCAACCATTCAGTCGGCTTATCAATCTTCCTTATAATACCTTGTTTTTCAAGATCATCAAGCTTAAGTTTTAAACGATCATGCAATGCAATTGGAATCCGTCTGAGTGGTTGAACTACTGAAACTGTATCTTCTTTTAAAGTAATGTGATGTTCTCTAGGAAAAGAACCAAGACCTTCAAAAACTACTGGATATCTTTTAACAACATGATCGAGTGATATAAATTGACCAGAATTTTCAACAATTGAGTCTACTCTTTTTACTAAGTTTAAATCAACGCAATCAGCACAACTCAGTAGTGGCAATTCGTTATTATCACAAACTGCAAAGAATAGGTTTCTAACATTATCATTAACTTGACATTTTAAAGTGATTTCTCCTAATGGAGCGAATACATAATCACGACTGCCATACGGAGCTAGTTTGACTTTAGATTTTTGCATTTTATCAAGAAGCCCTAGTTTTTTAACAATATTTAAAGTCAAAATGCTTACTTCGCACCCTGTATCTAGCTTAAATGTTACCTTATGACCTTCTACAATAATTTTCTTCAACCATGACAATGGTTTCTTTATACTACTAACAGAACCAACTTTTTTTATAGACTGAACATATAACTCATTTGAACTGCTCTCACATTCAATATTTTCTGATTCACTATCACTAAAAGCTTCAGTTTCTACTTTATTCACTTTTCTTCTGCCCAATCTTCTATAGCTCTTCTTTTTCTCCCATTTCTTCTCAGACTGATTAATATTATACTCTTTTTTACACACATTCGCAAAATGATTGCGTCCCTGACATTTTGCGCATGTTTTATTCCAAGCAGGACATGAATTTTTCTCTCGATGTACATAGCCAGAGAATTCACATTTCCCTTCTTTTATTTCTTTCAAAAAATGCTTAGATTTTACAGAGCTTACACTAGCTTCATTCTGCAAAGCCTTCAGCTGTTTTTGACTAACTTCTCTTGTTCTACAGATGTCTATTGCTTGTGTCAACTTTAGATCAGATTTTCTTAACAATTCTTCTCTAGTGCTTTGGTCGTAGATGCCCATTACAATCCTATCTCTTAAAAATTCTTCTAATAAATTACCATAACCAGTTGTTTTTCCCGCTGTTCTTAGTTCTGTCAGGAAACTATCAAAACTTTGTCCCTCTTCTTGTGTTATACTGTTAAATAAGAACCTTTCATATATAACATTTCTCTTTGGTTCACAGTGATCTCTAAATTTTTTCAAGACATTATCAAGAGTTTTCTGGGCCTCCGGTAACGGGTCAAAAGAGTTAAATAAATCAAGACCATCATCACCAACTAAGTTCAATAGAATTGCAACCTTTTTTTCATCATTTTCATTGCTTAAACTTGTAGCAGTCAGAAAATTTCGGAATTTTTGTTCAAATTTTTGCCAGTTATCCTTGCTTCCTTCAATGGATAAAGGATCTGGAGGTTTGAAGTATGATTCCATTGCTGTTGGCTTCTACTTATATCGCAGCAAAGTCCAGCTTACTAATGTCTAAGTACGACTGTACGAAATTTACTCAAGCTTTTTTATCAAGTTTTTACACCTGACACCATGTATTATACCATGATCGGCGCTAGTTTATTAAAATAAAACGAAACTGTAAATGTAACACCATGTGTCTTTATTGAAATGTGTCGACGAAAAGCCGCGTATTAGAGTCGTCTTTTCTCGAGTCCAAAACACTGGCCTCAACCCCCCATGCCTGTTGAGCCAATTAATTGACTCGTACAAAGGTGGCGGGATAGTTATTAAACAAATATCTAATCTATAACCTATATAATACACAAGGCGTGACTATTAAATAAAGATTATGTAAAATATTCGTGGCTCTATTTTTATGTCGATAATTTTAACGGCATAACAAAAAAACAGCTCCTATACAAACGGAAGCAACGGCTACACTGGTTTGTCTACAGAGACGATAGATATCGCATTCGAAAGAGTAGAATTAAGGGTAAACAGTAGCGATAGTCTCGTTACTTAATAGCAACACCCCGTATAAACGAACCAGTATAAACGCAGCTTTCCCACAAGATTGTTTTTTCTTGTTTCAGGAACAATATTGAATATATCGGAAGAATTTTACATCCAACTTGAAAAAACCGCAACTTAAACTTCGTTAAAAATAGTCCATTATAGTTAATATTTAACCATTTTAAAGATAGGTTAGGTTCTTTATAATTCCACCTGGGATTGCTTCTTCAAGTCTAAAACAATTGATTACACGAAAAAACTCGATAAAGAATCCACGAGGGCTAATTTGGTACTCATTCTGTATCGCCTGTCAAAGGGTTTTTTTCTTCACAACTTCTACGTGTTATATTTTTTGTCATGAAGTTTCGTTTCACTACAATTTTCACTTGAATGTCGAAAGCATACATTAAGACTATAACTATAACCCAGCCGATTGCGTATTCTAATACAGAAAGAACGATATTTAGATCACAGTTTCCGAACATCTTGTTGGGTGTAAATTTCAAATTTGAAACTGGATATACAAAAACTTTTGATTTTTCTGATGCGTTAATTCTTCCATGTTATTTACTTAGTTGTATAATAGATTCTAGATGTTTAATAATTGAGGAAATAATAATGATTCACCCCTTCGCATGGATTTTGCACTAAAGTTGAATTTCATTAAGTCATTTTTATGCTGAAATATCGAAAAGTATAAAAACCGCAAACTATAAATGACGCTGCGCATGAGATTCAATATTATACAGCCATTTGAGGGAAGCAGGGAAGCAAATCATATTTGGAGATAAAAAAACTATAGACAAATGGAACAACCCATCAGCTTATCGTATTAATACACCTGCCAGAGTAGAAAGTGTCATATCATATGACGACTTCTGAACAACAATGAACGTGATCCATCTTAGTTTCCGATCATGATTTTCCGAAAAGTCCTATTATCAACCTTTTCATCCCTCCACTGTACCATTTCCAAACTGAATATGTTATAATATTCTTCCGTTATTAGATAATACTAATATTACCATTAACTGGGGTCAAAATCCTATTAAATTTTTTCTCATAATCGTCTGACGTGTATATTAATTTCAAAAGAAAATATTAATGAAGATATACATATAATGGGCGGAATGAAACGACTGTGTTCAATAAATTAATAAAACTCGAAGTATAATATGGTGAGCAGTTTATAAATAATTAGGTAACAGCACCGTTGTTTTCAGACGATATAATGTTGATAGCTAACACCAAGGACGTCTGAATAAAACCAATCGATAGACTGAAAGGCACTCCAAAAATGAAATTAATTAATAAATAACTGAATGAATGGAATTGGATGATGAAACTATAAAAGATAAAACATAATTACATTTGTTTTTGTTATGTTTTCAAATTTTATTAGCTATAAACTTCTATAGACTTCTTCGATACTGAAGTTGTTATTCTAGGGAGAATTTTTTTATGAGAGAAATAATGCACCTAATCTCAGGATGAACCGACATTTTACATCTATTCTACTATGTACTTTACTATCCCAAAGGTTTACGTTTATGTGCATTTCATCATTGGGGATTAACTATTGAACTGGGTTGTAATTTTTCACACAAGTTCGAAAGGTTTGGTGCGTTTTGGCCTGTGGATTATTATTACAAACATACCACAGAGTATTAACAATTTTTCGTATTTTTCGGTGGGTTCTTTAGCACTTACTTTCACTAGTACACTAGCCTAATAGTTGCAGAGCAAAGTCCATACCGGTTTGAGTATTTGTTTGTATACTAATTCCAGTTTTCCTGACTTCTTATTATTAAGATACTGCCAATTATGTTTGCTATCCAGATGTAGGCCTAGATATGTGACCGTTTTCTTATATAGGATAATCTTATTGTTCAATGTAAGTGAGAGATTATTTATATTTTTATAAGTACACTTGATGTTGGCAGATTTTTGTTCATCAATTTTAATTATCTGTTACTCAAGACATCTATTGAATTTTGAAGATTCTTGACCCCTTCTCCAATTGATTCTTTAACAGCTATTGCAGTGTCGTCTGCAAATGCAACCAGCTCAGTTGGAGCTTTGATTATTCGCTTTCTTGTTAACTTTCTCAGGTAGGAGTCTTCTAGCTGAATATATTTTTTTAATAATTTTCTCTATCTCTTTAGGTGTAGTAGGCGCTATTTGTTCTTGGCCTTCACTATTTACTCCTTCATCAATACCCCCATCATCGTCACTATCGGTTTCATCATTATTTTCCATGTCAGCAGCTTGGGAAAATTATTTAATTATGGGGAAAAGAATTTTTTCTTCTGCATATGTTTTGGTATGATTTTTTATGATTCTCTTCATATTACGTCGTTGTGTTTTTGTTCGCTTTCGCCGGATCCCGTCCACCACTTTGAATCATTGTACTAGAGCTCATTTTTTAATCATATTCTCTATTACTAAATAATACCGTTCAATGGCTCTAAATGTCTTTTTACTTCGTACGTATCTTCTAGGAAACAGACAGTTCTCTTTGGCAAACTTGGAGTATACCGATTAATGGATTTTTGTAAAACGTTACCAGGAAGGAAACCCCTCAACGTCAATTTTTTAAAATGTAACCGTTTTATTGATGAGGTCTCATTTACGCGACAAATAAAGGTCAATTAAATAACTTGATTATTACCTTATACCAGTATCGATTATCACTTCATAATTTTTAAATCAAAATATTCTGAAAACGACAATATTGAGATTCACCAATTTTGATGTCAAATTGAATCATGTTCAACTATAGCCGTCTATGAAAGTTGAATTTATAAACATATTCAAGATACGTAGCAGCTTCTTTTAAAACACCATGTATATTTATTTTTTAAGATTAGGATATTTACATACAAATATTCCAATTTCATTTGTAGAATCTATATAATATAAAGGTACCAAATTTGAAAGCACACAATTTACCTCATGGCGCTAATTTCACAATTTGTGGCTATCTTGGAGATCTTCGAAATGGAATTTAACTAATTATGATTATACTCATATAGATAACAGAATATTCCCCTACCAATTTTGATCCAATTCAATGACGTACCCCTTAAGTTCGACAACATTGCAATAAGCGCCCCGACGTCGTCAGCTGAGCGCGTCGAGAGAGACGGACTGCTGAAGGGGAAGGTGGGGGGTCGCACCGCCCCAGCTACTGCATAGCGCAGCGTACAGGCCGTCATTCGCGAGTTACAGGGGCTCTGGGGCACACCGTGGCCCTATACAGGGTCGGCGCTAACTGATATTCAATCTATACCAAATAATTTTTGCTAATTTGTATTTGGGGCTGTGAACTACAGGGTATGGAGAGTGCTAACGGGGTGTCGGGTGATGGAGGAGATAAAGGTGGGCCTCCACCGCCTCCTAGTCCGCTCACAGGGTGTTACCTGCTAATTGTCATCGGGGAACCCTATAATGAACAGCACAAGGACATCATATTGCAAAAAATAGCCAAAGGTAAGTTTATCTTTTATCCATTCATGTGAAATGTTCTTTGCACTATAAAATTGTTATTAACCCAGTGACACACTTTTAATAATTTTTCTTGTTGAAAATCTTTTCAATTAAAACAAACGTTGTGGTTGAAACAATCTTTTAAATAATACGACCCGGTAAAATAATTATTTAGAAATGATTTACTTTTTTTCCGCAAGCAATTTTCAAAAAATGCAAATGGAGATGTCCTGTTTTTTAATTAATTCTCTCAATTAATAGTTTTTATTTAATAAAAACAGGATAGGATGCGGTATTCATAAATTAATTGTAGTACTAGCAATGCTAATGTAGTTAGGTTGGTGACGGGCGTCGACAGCCATTTTTATTAGGACTCGACACGGAGAAACCGGAAAATATTTTCGGATCTACAACCGGATTATCGATTAACACAGACAACTGAATGTTCGTTACAAAATATCAAAATTAACTACAGTAAATTGATAATTAAATTTTAGATAATGATTGGTAATTCAATTTACTTCGCAACCCTTTGGAAAAACGTCAAAATGGTCCGTGACTTGACAACGCAAAATGAATTACATTGTGGTATTGAATTGTCGGCTGTGAACGTTAAATCGGTGCCGGCAAATAGTTACTTTTCTCATCTACATGTATTTTTGTATTTGCTCAAACTAATGTTCTTTATGAAATGATCTGTAAAGTATAGGAAAATTCAATTTTTTGACTTTTATAATTTAGATTCTACAATCGAGACGCGAATCCAAAAAGTTGATTTTATGAGATCTATTTATTTATAATTGGCAGCTTTATATTTCCAGAAACATAATTAATATTATCAAAAGTTTCTCATATAATGAATGGTCTTATTTGTGAACCCAAAATTCAATTTTGGCTTCGCCGAGCCTTGGAAATTTTTATTTGGGATACAAAAACTATTTTTCATTCCAAATTAATGACTTTATGAATAATTTCTATTCTAATTCTAATATTATGTGAATCCAATTTATTTAACAATCTGTGTATTTTATTGAACAGTAAGTTCAAATTATGACATTGGTAAATATGACGATATGTAGGGAGGATTTCCAGTGAAAAACTCTCTTTTGAAAACTAACTAAGGAGGGTAAGTCGGTTGGTTTGAAATGCTTCAATCTGCGCATTTCACCACGGGTATTGAACAGTTCACTAGTAAACAGGTTTAGGTGCTCACTAAATCTTTCTTCATATTTATTGCTGTATTTGCTGCTTTCTTCTTTGATGCTGGGCACTTCGAAGTCTTTTTATTATTTTGTTAACCATACCATAAACTGGCTGCTATGGTCCTCAACATTTTTATTTTGAAAGCCTTATAGAATCTCTAGGGTCGAGTTACTGACTGCGCCCCCAGATAAATGCCATTGGTCAATATAGATTTTGTATATAAGTAGCTTGTTTTCGAATGATAATCGTGATTGTCCGTCAATCATCTCGTACATTTGTTGCAATTTAAGCTGTTTTCTCTCGGTGAATAGATGCTTCTGCCAAGCCAACCTTCTATCCACATATATACCAAAGTATTTTGTTGTTGCAAGTTGTTTAGGAAGACAGGTGGTTATATCTCTCTGTATTTTGTAAATGTCATAAGGGTGGAGTTGTCTCTTTTATTTCTATTTTCCATCTCTGTAACTATTTTTTCTACTTTGTTGATATTATGTTGAAAATTTGAAGATGCTCCTTGAGAATTAATATGAGAAACAATAATCACCGTATTATCTGCGTAAGTTGTAACTATGACTAGATGGGTTGTTGATGGGTTAGCAATGAACATCAGGTATAGTACCTTTCCAATTACGCTACATTGCGGAACGCCAGAGGTTTTTTGTTTTATCCACGAACAACGGTTCATTCAGAAGTTTTTCGTGGAGCTTGGAAATAATAGCTAAGTGACAAATAGGTCTGTATGAGATCAATTAATTGGAATTTTTTCCAACTTTCATTAAATATTTGTGTTAGTGCCAGTATTGTCTTCTTGGTTACATTTTGCAGTACCTTACTAGTGATGAAATCATATCCTGGTGCCTTTAAAATTACCAATTTAGTCTCTTTGGGTTTGAATTTTTAGAGGAGGATCTATTTGGCAAGGTATGTCGAGGAAATACCATTAAATTCTTCATTTGCACTCATGTAATGTATAAAGGAAAAACTATAATTTTTTTCGCAGCAAGCATTAGTTTGTAAACTAAGTTTTTTGTCCCGAAAGTACTATTGAAGCACTGGACACTGTTTCTTTTATATAGCAAAGATCTCTGTTCGGCTGTCCCATTCACAGATAAGGCAACAATATAATAATAGGTGAGCCGAAAAGTTCGTAGAATAGCATAGAAAAAAATCTCGTCTCCACATATGGCTTAACTATTTTCTTTATTAGAAATATTCTCTAAAAGAATAGGAATACTTTCATATGATTGATTACTTCATATGTTGGTACTGCGTTTAAACAAAGTTGACCTCTAGCAGAATATGAAATTCCGTGATTTTTTATAAAATTTAATGGTTTTTGCAGAAAATTCTACCCTTTCAATTTCCATGCTAAAAGTTTGCAATGCGATTTTTAAGATATGAATCTCATACTAAGTCATTGAGTTCACCCTGTGAAATTAGAAACGAGGCTTTCGAACATACCGGTAAGACAAATAAAGCATCGTTCGTCATTTCCTCTACAGTTCCTTTATCACTAAGTGAAGAAGATATAGATACAGTTTTTTCATGCTCTGAGAGGTGCTATTGAGATGGACAGTTCCTCACTGTGTTAAATAGATCAGAAAGTTGATGCTAAATTGTAGTATTAGTCATTTTAGGCATTTTAAATCTTCGGAAAAATTTCTAGTGAGCTGAATTTTTGTATACACCTTTATTACGGTGTTGTAATGAAGATGTGAAAAATCGACAACAATATCGTGTCGGCTGAAAAAGTTATAAAAGTCAAAAGGTCACGAAAATGAGTTTTTCGTCAATATCTCGCTATTTTTTGCTCAGTGGTCAATAATAGTTATTATAAAAATTGTTCCTATTAATATTATCTACAAAAAATGTATGTTGCATTTTTTTGTAAAATCAACCGTTTTCGGAATAGAGCGCTAAGAAATTGACTAAATTGTATACCGTGCATCAAGGCGTATCCTCATCCTAATATACTTATGTTATACAGGGTGTTTTAAAAAAGGTGATACCGTCTCTGGGATAGATAGAAAACTGAAAAAGAAGTGAGAGAACTGCAAAATATTTGGGGTTTGCTCAGTAAAAAGAACAAATATACACATCTACAGTACTGTTGATAAAACTCTATACTGTGTACTGTTGTCGGAATATTTTGAATGAAAATTATAAAGAAATAACCGATGCTGGTAGAAATTACTGATAAAGTTATTAATTATCATTATTATTAATTAGTAAGCATTATGTGAATTGAAAATTTTTTGTCGTTTTTGTAAATGAGACCCCATTGATAAAACGGATACATTTAAAAACATTGGGACTGAGGGCTTTCGTTTCTTGTAACGTTTCAGAAAAATTCAGTCTAATGGGTTTAGCATCTTGTTTTTCAAAGTTAAATAAGTATGAGCACTTAGCTATTGGAGGCCTTAGTATGAAAAAACAACAATTTGATGGTCATATATTGCGGCCCTGGGACTCAAACTGTTATTTTTTTCGTACTAAGGCCCCTAATAGGGCAATGGAAAACTGTCATTTATCGATAGTTATGACATTGAGTCAATAAAAATTACATTCCTGAAACCTTGTTATTTGTTAAGTTAGATATGATTTTTAATCTAGTTGATCAAAATCCAACAGTTAGCGTAAGTAATGTGGCAAGACAAACAAATACGTACTTGGAGGATACTTAAAGAGCAACAGCTACATCCTTATCACTACAGAAAAGCTCTTTCCAGACGATTTACCGGTTAGAGTGGATTCTTGTCAAAAATTACAAGAAATGACAGCCCTCCATCCAAAGTTTTTAAAATGTAATCTTTTTACGGACGAGTTTACTTTTACGTGACAAGGTACGTTTAACTCCCATAATGCACACTACTGGTGTGATGAGAATTCACATGTCAAAAGGGTTTCATATTACTAACACTCATTTAAAATTATTGTTTGGACAGCAACAAATTAATAGGTTATCACATTCTACCTGGAACTTTAACTGGTGATATGGATTTTTTAAGCAATCACTTATTCGAGAAATTAGAAGATTTAACGCGAAGATTTTTTATGCACGATGGAGCTCCACAGCACTTTGATAAAAGGTCTCGTAATTGGTTGAGCAATCATTTTCCGAATCGATTGATTGGTAGAGGTGCAGAAGGTCCGAATCATTGACCTCCTCGGTCATGCGATTTTAATCCCTTGGATTACACAGTTTGATCGTATCTTAAAGAAAAAGTTTATGCTACAGAGGTAAATTCAAGATAGAATTCAACGTCAACTTCATACCTGACTCCCAACCGTTTAGAAGATTAATGAATTCTTTAGACAAAACGAGACTTGTGTATTCGTGAACACCTACCCTAATTGAATTCTATTTTATTTTATTAACCTTATTACAAATTTTCATCCTGTGATATTTTGTTTAATTAATACATTCATCATTACTTCATACAAGTATCGTCTATTACTCCATAATTTCCAAATCTAAATATTTCGAAAACGGTACACATTATCGAGTTCTATCAAGAGTTTCTTTTTGGTGTAAAATTAAATGATGTTTAATTAAGTTCATTTGAAATTTTTCTTAATAAATCTAATATGTATTGAGAAAGTTATGTTCAATACTACTTAGTACGAACCGTGTAACTAGTGCCCTCTATGAGAGTCAGACATAAAAACAAATTCATTGGATTTATCAGCTTCCAAAATACATTCGTATAAAATTTAATAATATTTAATAAAAATGAGTAATTCTCTCTTTTTCAGTTCTCTATCTATTCTAGAGACGTAACACTCTGTAGAGGTTTGGGAACTGATATATGTTTTATATGTAATGAATCATTATCGGACGAGTTGGTTGTAGTCTACAAGCATTAAAAAATGCTAGTGTCGCTAGAGGTGATGGTAATATTGAATTTTTTAACACTGTGAATTTCGTGAATGTACATAGTAATTGTTGTATAAATTATAAAAACAAGTATTGCGATTTTTAAACGACTCCAAAAAGAACCGGAAACATCAATATCTCCGCGAATGAAAAGAATGAGCGCTTTTGATTTCAAAAAATTATGTTTGCTTTGTGAAGAAGATGCGACTGAAGTGATTGAGAGAAAAAAAGAGAAAAAGTGCAAATATTCCAAGAAGAAAAATATTTATCGAGTATATTATTTGATATAAACCTGGCTAGGAAGAGAAATTGATCCAGAACAGAGGGGTTGGGAGTTGAAAAATAATACACTACAGCCAATAACGACCGTACTTCCAGCACCCGACGATCTACTTTTTTATTATACGAAAGGTTGTGGCGGCAAATGTGGATGTCAAAAATTGAATTGAGGAGTTCAAAAGTTCATGGCCAGTCATGCTTAAACGCAGGATCAACAAATTATGAAAATTATGAAGATGTAGATGTAGAAATTTGTCAACTCGACGTTTCGTCAGCAACTATTACTAACAGAAAAACTGAAGATGTCGACGATGAATAAAAAAATATATAACGCGCCTTGCATTTTACTTCATATGTGGTGAGGAAACGAAACATTTTTTGTTGATAATTTCAATAGGAACAATTTTTATAATAATCGCTATTGACCTACGAGTAATATATCTCGAGATATTTGCGAAAAACTGATTTTCATGACCTTTTGACCTTTATAACTTTTTAACAGGCACTATATCGATGTCAGTTCTTCACATTTTTATCACAACACCGTAATAAAGGTGTATACAAAAATTCAGCTCACTAGGAATTGTTACGCAGACAAAACCCAAAACGTCTGGACTTCGTTTCAATACTTTTAATATTCGTGAGTCAATAGTAACAATCTAAAACATCTGAGTTCCCTACAAATTATGGGAACTGCAAAAGGCACTTTACTAACTAAAGTGATAATGATTTATATTACGTTTTATGTAATGCGAGTTCTAAATGTATATGTGTAACGGTTACAGAATACCTGTGAGTGATACATAAAGCTTGTCAGGTCATAAAACTGTTATTTAGTGTAATTTATTGTAGGAATAATATATATCCTCTAAATGAACAAATGTTTTGTTAATATGCAGGAGATTCATTCATAAAAAATGAACTGCAAAACGTGAATAATCTTTCGTTTTTTTGATCATTAAACCTCAGTACAAACACTTTTAAAAACATGTACATTCAATAGTTTTGTTGTTGTTTAGTAGGAAAACAGAAATTACATAATTTGTGTGGTTTGTTATGTCGTACCGAACAGTTTTAAACAAATAGATTTGGGTTGATTACTAGCCTTTAAAAAAACGGTTGATTCCCCACAGCATTTTGGAATATATGAATAAATATCACGTGTATTGACTTTGACTTCACAAAGAAATTATCTAAAAATAAATTTGCGCACATACGTTTGTTGTAAATTATCATTTTCTATAAAGTATTATGTGAAAGGCGCAATTTTTTTATACATTCCTAATATGGGAAGTATTATTACATGAAAATAAAGTATCCGTTAGATTTTAGATATTTGCTGATTTTTTGAGTATGAACCAATTTTTTTTCGAAATAATGATAAAGAACTTTGAATGACACAACTTAAGTGGTATGTTCGTAACCCTCTCTCCACTTCCGAGAGGTGGAAACGATAAAAACACATAGAACTTTCGAAAATAGTGGTAGTCATATTTGTATGATATTTTCAAAACCTACAGTTTTCGTCAAATTTATGGGTATTAACAAAGTTTACGAACGAACAAAGCGAATTCCTTTAATTTATGTAGTTATTTCCATGGAAACGACATCAAAAGGTTCAGGAACACTTCACGTTTCTCAATTTCTTTGAAAACTTATTTCAAACGAAATTAAAGTCGTTATCCTAAAAACCAAACGAAGCTTAGGAAGAAATAAAATTAGAAAAATTTGAAGCGATCAATTTTATCGTAATATTAAAATATAAAGTAATCCAAATTCAATTAATTTTATCTGATAAGTTCTAATATGATTTACAATATTTATAGAGAACGACTACAATTGATTGTGATTCATTTTATTCACATAACAAATGTTTTGGAATTGAAAACTATGTACTATTTAGCAAAGTCAGTTTTTTAGGTGAGTTTATTCAACAGAAATCCACAAGAATGCATTGATTGGTCAAAATGGCAGTATTACCATTTAAAAATTACGATTGGAAATACTAATCAAATTTAGAAAATTTTTAGGAAAATATATAGTAAATAATATATCATAAACTCTTGATATATACATGGTTTAATCAAACTCGACCCAAACTAGTGAATTTAAACCGCTACCGTAAATCTAATCGCCAAAATGTTTTTCCCAAATTTCCATTTTTTGCTGATCATATGAAATTTGAGCGCCATATCTCAATTGAGCAATTTAAAGAATTATCAAAATCAACTAGTGCCCATTTCAAAATAACCACTTTGGAGTAAACATGTGCTTTTCCCCTCAGTATTCGTATATGTGTACAATAAAGTGAAGTTATTTATTTGATTTTAGATTTGATTAACTATTCCCAATTTTATTGCAAAAAGACTTCTTAAAGAGCTGCTACTCAAGAAGTGCGAAATTTAGTGAAAATAATTTGAAAGCAAGATATTGGAACCTGATGAGCTAATGAGCAGGATTCTAACTGGAGCTCTTTTCACTTAATGAAAAAGAGTCAACTCGATCTAACACTTAGTTTGTTCTTACATCATTCAGAAGCTACTTGATCATCACTTTGCCACTTTTAAAAACTATTCACTTATCTTTGATTAACAAACCTAAGAGTTTGATAAGCAAACTGCAGAAATACTCAGCTTCAGGTGATGAAACAGCTCTAAAAAGTATCTATGAAGTTCTCTTAACGTTATAAAATAAAAAAAAAAAAATAAAATAATCGAACTATCGGAAAAAATCAATAAAAGCCAACACCGGTATTTTGACGTAAAAACTGGTTGATAAGCTTACTGAACACACTGTTTACATAACAACTAAACCAACACTCACAATTACACTGTCTGACGCACGTTTCGATAACCAAATTATCGTCTTAAGAGACTAAAGGTAAACAGTTTACCTTCGGTCTCTGAATAAAGTGTAATAGACAGTGTAATTGTGAGTGTTGGTGTAGTGGTAGTGTAAACAGTGTGTTTAGTATGAATATCACCGACAGTTTCAGAAATTCCAGTTTAATTAGATAAGCTGTTTTTCAAATTGAATAATTAGTTTCTATCTGTCAACTGTTTGTTTGCGATGCGATGCGTGTTTCCAATGGAATTGCGGCTATGGAACCATTGACCATGTTGCATAGATATTTTCTAAAGTCTATATTTATTGAGAACGCAAGTATTTGAGTGACATGAAGTATTCAGTGAAGGTCGCTAACACTTAAAAGAAGATAAGAAAATGGTGCTCAAGAATCATCGTGCTGGTAGTATCCAAAAGATACTAGAGGCTCTCAACTTCTCAACGACTCAATATGTTTTCATTTATGCTTTGGGTAAATAACGTGTCAATGCAATACTCATACCAAAAGACTCGATTTTTTTGTGAAAACAACGCCGAGCAGATGTCGCAGAAGAGATCCTTGACTACGTACCACCATTACTTGGGACGAGATTTGAGTTCATGAATATGACATCTAAACATCCAACAAACTAGCGATTGGTGCTATACTAGTGAATGAATTGAAATAAAACCACGTCAAATTTGGTCAAAAATTTAAATAAATTCGTCCCCGTCTCAGAGGGAGTACTACTCTGACGTTTTAAGGCGTTTAAGTGGAGCAATTCGTTGTAATCGACCGAATTTGGCTCGAAAGGAGTAGATTTTGAAGCACGATTATGGAGACCTACAGTCGATTTTAATTTGTTTTCGTCGTAATTTTTAAATTATTTTTCTAAAGTGTCTGTTAGGAATATAATATTTTCTATTCGATTAGTCGTAAAAAGTACAGAATAATAGCATGCTGAAGATTGACAGTTGCCAGGCGTCAACAAAAACAAAATTCGATTCAGTCTACTTCCCGTTGAACCTGACATTGACATTAATCAGCTAACGCGTAGTGTATGTTGTTTACCGCCGTTCTTTCTACATTATTTCAAATGAACTTGTTGTCTGACATGTCTCTATAATTAATTATAATTATGAAGGAAATAAATTAATAGTATTTTTGAACGAGTGATAATATAGGTTATAACTCACGCAGTTAGTTCTTACCATTACTACCAGATGATCACTAATTTTTTTTTTCTTTCGAAATAAATAAATACTAAGATACAAGTACAGTGAAAAATTTTTATAGTCACCTACAATAATATAGTTATAATTAGTAATTAATAAAATTAACTGAGCAATTTAAATAACCAGGAAATCGAGTTATGCAAATTTATTATTTTTTGTGTGTTAGTTGCTTATAGTTAGTTAATTATCGGTTAGGCGCACTGTGTTTCGTAACGTTGTTAGTCGCGCTTCATCTGAAAGATGCATGTGCATGGAAAGAGGCTACAGAAACAGTTAAAACAGAAGAAAATTGAGAGCCCTCGTCAACAAAATTGGAGGAAACACACAAGTCTACGTATAAGGACAGCGATCTCATTATTTTACCACAGCTACTGAAACACCTACAGCCCTTTACTCCACTGAGACCGATGTGACTATGAATATTTTATTAATTAGACTAAAATCTTCTTCTCTTTTACAACACATCTACTTGTTTTATTATTAAGTTTTTTTCAATGTAACCTTTCTAAAGATGTCGGTACCCATTCCATTAAACACCAAAGTATCGATTTTGATTATTCTTCTGAATATTCCTGCAATATAATAATGTAGAAAACAGAAAGTGTAGTGGAACATCTTTACATGGAAAACATATTGTTGTGTTAACCTCAGTATCAGGGGAGTGTACCATTTTGAAGATTTTGAGTTTTGAGTTTAAATTTTTAATAATGATAGTGATAAGATGTAATTGTGAGTGTTGGTGTAGTGTTAGTGTAAATAGTATGTACAGTTTTAATGAATTTATCCAGCATCAAACATTTGAATACAGTTACAAATATCCTTAAGAAGAGTTTGAAAAAAAAAACGTATATAACTGAAGAACACGACATAAAAACCGCAAGACCAAATAGTCTCTTGCTTATCCGGTCTTGGTTTTGCATAACTCCTCAGCCTTGGTCTTGGTTTCTTGGTCTCACGGATCTTAAGCTTCTCTTAAGCTTGCCTTTTCTACATGACTAAAATTACGACTGCAAGACTAAGATCAGTCTCGCTCACCATTAAACAGATAATGAATATATTTTTCAAATGAAGTATCAAATAATCTTTTTACTTTTTTTTTAGTTTTTTACTTTTTACAAGAAAGTTGAATGTATTATATTTTCAAATCGCAAGATGTTATTCCTTTCTCAGGATCTTCTAAGAAACTGCTCAATAGTGGATCTATGAATAAGAAAGAAATTGCAGTTGGATTTAGTAACTAAGAAATTTGTTATTTGTTATTGTTAAAATGTTGTAATATAATGAACAATATTAAAATATAATTTTTATATTTAAATTCTACGAAAATAGATTGATATGATAGCTCTATCTCTTATAAATTCAGCATTTTAATCATATTGTCTAATTTAACATACGTTTCAATATTTAAATTTGACAGTAAATAACCGCAGAATTTTCATTCTTTCTGGTCTGGAATAATACGTATACTATTGCGTTTATATAATCCCATTTATTTAATTATCGAAAAAATACATTAGCTAGTCAGACGTATTTGATGTGTATTGGTCTAGTTCATTATTGACTACCAATCCCAAAACTCCAAAATTAATTGGATCAATACTTGTACGAATGCTATGATGGCAACGAACTTTTCCATTTGAAATTCGTTATAATTGGAATGGGAGAATTTTTTCTGTGAATAGTTTGAGTAGATGAAGTTCATTAGTGTTCATTAGTCTTGAATAATTTTGTATAGTTTTGAACGTATTCTCATTCACTGATCTTCACTCTGTTAACAATGATATTTCAGACAAATAGTTTATATAGGGTTTGACGACAAAGTTTCTTCGATATCAAACGATATTTTTATAGAATTATTTCAATAATAGGTTCTTGATATGAAATAATGTCAGAAAGAAAATATTTGATTAAAAGTAAAAAAATAATATCTAAATATTCCATTGAAAATCGTAAAAATTTCAAATTTTCAACTAAAGAAGAGTATTAAAATTTAAAAATAAATAAAATTTAGAAAACATGCCAATGTAGCGAGTGCTGTTATAATATTGTTTTTATTTATTAGTTACGTATAAATAAAACATTTTTCTATATATAAGAATGAAGTCAATAAATCTTTTTTAGGCTAAGTTCTTACATGATCACGTTAAAAATTGAAAGCATAATAAACTTAATTACTATACAATATTAAATAAAGTTACATTTGAATCTTAATTGCATTAAAATGATCCTAGCAATAAAAATAACTACATCTCGCAGGATCGTCAAAACGACGTAGTATATTCGTCTATCTATCTATCTATCTATGACGTCAGTGGCCTTACTGAAATGTTTAGCTACCTAAAAAATTTTTTTTTTGAATTTTCAATATTTTTTTTTCTTTATAAATATTATATATATATTTATATATATATATATATAGTTTATATATATATATATATAAATATATATATATATATATATATATATATATATATATATATATAAATATATATATATATATATATATATATATATAGTATATAAACTATCAAAAATTATTTTTTTCTCAAATCATGCAAGTATCCTATTACTATTATTTTAATATTTGAAACTAGTAATGAATTTATGTAATTCTGAAATAATTTTTGTGTATTATTACTCCATTGTAGATAGTTTCTGCTCCGCTTTTTAGAGAAATAAGTCGACAATAGGACAGTTTATATCAATTGTTCCCATTTTTTTGAAAATAAGTAAGGACATTGTCCCTTTTTTCCACAACTACATTAAATTCTTCAGCTCTTACAATTACACCGTCTGACGCGCGTTTCGATAACCAAGTTATCGTCTTCAGAGACTGAAGGTAAACTTGACTTACCTGTTTTATACTAAATTTTTCCACCAATAAACCCTCTCCCGAGAAAATTAGTTCCGGCGGGAAAAATCTCCTTGGCCACTAAACTATAGAGTGGGCTGTAAGGAATTGAGCCTTTGTCCCTATTTAGGCTACTCTTACATCTAGCAATTTCAATGCTCTCAAATGCATCCAACAATTTATTATTGGATACATTTTTTAACAATTTTACATTGTAGTCAAAGAATGAACATGAATATTCTCGTCAAGGAGCTCATGTAGATTCTTGCTAGTGACTTTCTCAAGTTAAGTATCGATAACCACACTTTCTTAAATTCTACCAGTGACATAGAAAGAGCTCTACAGCTTCATGTTAACTCAAAACAGTTTTTACCATCTTATCGTCTTTAGTTATCAGCTCTGCTATGAACTTTGGCTATTATGATACTGTTTTATTTGTCTTCGAGCTGGTGAATCTTGTTACCATGGACCATGGCTTAACTACGATCACCCTGCGTGTTCAAATGTACCCAGACAAACTCATACTAACTAAGAAATGACCTTTACAAAATTGAGTGTGTTTAATGCTGTTTAGTTGCCTGTGGGATAGTTACATTTCTTCCTTTTTATTTCTTCCGTACCGAAAAGCTATGCTTTAGATAAGACAACACTACTCCGACATTAACCCCTTCGTTTCCCATGATACTTCCGTCTTTATGGGTGTATCACCCTTTCAATTGTCTCATCTTGGTATTCTGAACCTGTTGTCAAAGCATAATCTTTTGAATATTCTATTAATACTTCTGGAAATAATCACCAGAATATTGTATTCCCTACAACTTCCCTGATAGTTTTTTCAATTTTGAAAGCTTAGATAGTGTTTTTGAAAACAATAATACACCTTTATAGATTAATATAGCAATGTAGCTATATGGGTGCAAAAGTTTTAATTTTTATCAAATATTTCGTCTTCTTAAATTGAATTTTTTTTGTTCCAAATTAATATTCGAAGCATGGAGACTCCTAAATAGATGCATAAAAATAAACACTATTAGAACCTCATACTTTTCTGAAACTAATTAATAACGATTCACTTCAACATTAATTATAATTCCAAGAAAAATTGTGGTAGGTATATTTACACTAAGTTAAATATGCCACTCCTCCAACATAAATGACATTAAGTAACCCTTAATATTTCTTCTACGACATCGACATGTGCCATACTCTTTCTCAATTTATTTTACGACCATGTGCTTAGACATGCTGTAAATATATTTATTTTATTACAGGATGATACAGTTGGTTATTAAAAAACAAATTAACATTTTCTTTAGACAATTAAATTGAAAATGTTTAATTATTTTTATAACAAAGAAAACAATACTTAGTAAGCAAGTATTATACTTTTATATTCAATCATTCCTAAAATATTTGATTGGATGATTCAGAAATGATTAGCTTACAAAAATGCATTCAATAGTTTGTGTAATATGAACGTTATTTTCTCATTCTAGAGTAACATTTTTAGTTTTAAACAATAAAAAGTTGTATAAATTATTGGAAGTATTCATTCACAGTTTCTCTTTCATTAATACGTTCTTTGGACAATATGTTTTTCTTATATCTTTATTTCTGATTAACATTTATAAAACATGTGACTGATTTATCAATAACTACATCTTATATTTTATTTTAAGAGAGGTAACAACAATTCCCAAGGATTACTTTTAAGGGGTTATCGCTGTTACTTTTCTTAGCAAAAACGCTGTCTTCAACTGTTATTATAACTAGTCTGCCAGGGTTTAAAAATGACATCCTTTTGACATATAGTCTAAATTCGGAAAAAGGAAAGAATCGCAAGGAGTCAAATCAGGATTTTTGGCAATCGACACACCTCCCCATATAGTAAATACACACGTTTTTCAATTGTCCTTATGTTCAATTGTAAGTTTTTTCGGCACCATTTCGATACAAATTATTCTCAGTCTAAATCACGAATTTAATTTAAGTAATTAAATTTGATTGTTCCTTCGTTCACCTCTAACACATTGAACATTCACATAAGATTTTGAGCAAGGAGATCTTCAATTTCTTCTCTGTCTATAGAAAATTATTAAAAAAACTAATTTCAAAACAGAAGAGACCTAAAATCAAGAAAATTTAGAAGAATAAAAAAGAAATAATAGAGGTACTATTTTTATTCTTCAAATGAAACGTCCAATCTTTATTAAATCCGTCGATTCCGAAACCACATTTATTACTTTGAAAAACACGTCTCATTGCTCGTTCTTTAAGTTTATCATACATTAATATAAACGGTATGGAATATCAATAAGTGTCTACAGTACATCAGTTTGTTTGGCCACTTAGCTTTTCTCTTACATTATTCATCGTTAAAATTAGTTTTGGATTGATAGTTTTTAGAGAGGGTTCAATTTTATTGGTGAAAGCGCTTAACCTTGTAACCACATTTATGATTCACAAGTTAGTTGATAGCTTGATTATTACAATTCAAATATTGTGAGGGTATATCAGGAAAAATAGCAGTAAACATCGATGTTGAGAAAGAACTATTCAAGAAAAATTTACGCTACATTTCGTGGGATTTCAAGATTGTTTTAATTGCTGATTCTCAGTATTACATCTTATGCCCTAAAAAAGGAAAGTGGCCAGGTTCAGCTGCTTCCACGAGGTTGAAAAATTTATTTGATGACATTGATAAATCATGCACTATTGAAGTGTTTGTTTTTCTCGAGTCTCATGTTACTGATTTTGTATTCGATCGGCCATCAATATATGATGGAAAAGGAAATGAAAGCTAGATTAAACATAAACAACTTACTCCAATCTACCAGTGGAAGTTTCAATAGAACGTTGAAATAAATTGAAATAAATTTGACTATTTCACTGGATTTGGAAACCAATCCTGAAGTACAAAAAAAATACAAATTTTTATCAAGGACAATACCAATTGAAATATTTTTGATCCTTCGTATAGAAAACATAATTTGTGGCGGTGGATGCTACCAAGATAAAGGAGGAAATTTTAGCAAATCATCCCTATGGTTGAAGATTGTAGTATTATTCACAGTAATCGCGAGGAACAGAATAATTTCGAAAATACTTCTGATAATGAAATTATTTTGTCACGTTGTGCAACAAATGGACCTCCCAAATCACCAAATAATTTTTTTAGGTTACATAACAAATATTTTTCGACAAGTCTACAAATCTCAAAGAATTAAGGTCGATTCATAGACTTGACTTTCCGTTTGTCGTTGCCGTTGACGTTTGGTATTAAATTAACAACATTGAAATGCATAACACCATTTATAGTTGCGGTTTGACGTCGCCGAGTTTCGATCGGTCTGCCGTTGGTGACTTTCAACATAAACGAATTTTGGCAACTTTCGTAGCATTAGAAAAGATCTAATCACATCCGTTTGCGTTAGTCACGTGATTTTACCTAATGCTTTCAATAAAAAACTCTTCATCATATAATCCATGAATACCAGATTACAAACAAAAACATAAAAATATTACGAAAACAAAAAGTAGTACACTCGTCAAAAAGAATAACAAAATTTTTAGGTTAACGGCAGCAACGTCAAGTTTATAAATAGGGTCAATATATGTCAAACGGCAAACGTCACCCGCTAACGCAATGGCAAACGTTAAGTCAAGTTGGTGTATCGGCCTTTAAGGGAAAAGATGTTAGCGTCTTATTGTACATTAGCGCAACTAAGTTTTCATGCGAAAGCGTAAGATTTATTTAATGGGCGATACAAAGCAGAGAGATATAGACGAAAGCAACAAATGAACAAGGAAGTGTCATGCTCCGTTGTATCATATTTATTATAATAATATATTCTCTTAATTAGTCCTTCGAAAAGAAAATGTAGTCACGGTCCTTCTAGCCGGATTTCGGCCAGCAACAATTGGAATTTTTACATAAAAAGTATTTATACATTTTGATAATTGTCAGTCAAAATAAGAATTTGTAAATAGCGATGAGTATGAGAAGAAATAAAATATTTTTTGACACTGCCGAGGCGAAAGCGAATAATCAGGCGAATATCGAAATTCAAAATTTTAATGTGTCCGTGACTGGTTTGGTTTTTTCGAAGGACAAATTGAGTATTCTTATTTCATACACTTCATTAATAATGTATAATAAATACAACGGAGTGTGATAATTGTTTGTTCACTTGTTGCTTTTGTCTCTATCTCTCCGCTGCCCATTAAACGAACTTCACGCTTGCGCATTAGCTCATAGATGCACCAATATACAGAGCTAACAAAAGATTTTATTGAAATTTACATTTGTAGATTGGAAATAACTATATGTGATCTGAGTACCACCTTCACATTGTTGCTTAATATTTTTTTGGTTGAATGTCTATCAAGCACTACAGAAATGGATTATAAATATTTATAAATATCGTTTATGAATTACCCTGTAACTGAATGTGCATGAATCATAAGCTATTCACCACATCCTTACATTGTTTTTTAATGCAACGTCATCACGACTCCTTTTATGTGGGCTGGTAGACATGAAATACTGTAATGTTGGAAGGTATTAAATGGTAGAAAAGAAACCACATTAATAAAATCTGCAAACTATTATGTGTCTTGATGATATATATCCAAATAATTGTGATTTTAATGTTTTTAATCATGTACGGGAATTTTAAAAACTATCTTAGTCTAGTCTACAAGTCCAAATAGCTGTTAATTCGACGTACTATTACAAAAATTATGTGGATTAGCTTATTCGATCTGGAATGATGTCTAGATTATTGTGCGTAAAAAGTTAATTAGCCGACAAAAAATTTAAAAAGTTATAAATAACTAAACACCTTGGCTTCTCACGTATAGCTCATATTGTATACATATTTTTAAATTTGAAAAAAGAGCCTTAAGAAGGATGAATTTGAAAAATCTAAAAAAGTTATAATATAACCTAACATCAGAGAGTTGGAAATTTACATTAACAGGTAGGTAATTGTATAAAGGGGCGGTTAAGATCGGTAAATTTTATGGCCGAAAATATACCTGTACTGTATTATTCAGAATAATAAACATAAAAATAACATTAAAAATTAGTATTCTGTTGAGTTTCATAGTAAGTGGATCTCTGTTCATAGTGCAAAAAGTGATTATACAAAGGAAACTGTCCAGTCAAACGCGCCGCAGTTGCAAAACTTCTGCTGACCAATTTTGCTATATTTGTGGAGAATTTATGGTGAAATCGCAAGCCAGGCCATTTTCCGAAAATTTAAAAACAGCCTATTTCAAATACTTTAATTGAAGACCAAGGTAAGCAGTGTCCCCCCCCGTTCTGTGTTAGTTGTAGTGTGTCAATTTTAATGGTATGGTGGAAGCCTACTAACCATTTTGACTACTGCTATTTTTGTCTGACTGAAGGTTATTCTAAGAATGGAAAACACAAGATCGAGTATCCAAATTTGCTGTCTGCTATACGACCTGTTCCCCATAACGATGATTTACCAGTATCGATTGCGCCTTTAGATACTGGAGACAGCGTATCATCAGGAAGCTCCGAAGAACAATTCAACGACCCTATTTTCACTCTAAGTACCAGTTCCGGCGAGCCACATTTGATTATTCAAAGTGAGTTGAATGATTTAGCACGTGATTTGGCGGACTTGTTAGCCAAAGAGACAAAAACTTCGACCTTCAGAAAAAGAAATGCTACATTTTCTGCATTCTAGAGTATGGAAAATTCGTTGCGTGCGTGTACGGATATTGATGGTCTAATGAAGGAACTTGATATTGAGCATAATCCTAGTGAGTGGCGCCTATTTATTGACTCGTCTAAATTCAGTTTAAAAGCAGTGTTATTACACAATAGAAATTTAAAACCGTCTAAACCAGTTGCTCATTTGGTTTAACACTATGTAAAAAAAAATGGTAAGTGAGTTTCAACCGGAATCTCAAAATGTTAAGTTTATACTCCTGGTAGATCCCAAAAATGTTCTTCTACCCCCCCCCCCTTCACATTGAACTTGTATTGATGAAAAAATTTGGAAAGGCTGTGGATAAAGAGGTTGATAGATTAGAATAGAGGATGGAATTATGCCACGATGGGTGATTACTGTTGGTTTTTAAAAAGAGAAAGTGCAGAAAATTTTTTTTTGTTTTTAATAGATGTGAGGCATGGTTATCAGATACTAAACGTGAAATTATTTTTTTTATAATTATAAATATTAAATATTTTACCAATGAATATGGTTCTATAAATGTAACACAAAAACCTTACGTGTTACAATTATTTTTTTCATATTTTCATATTTGTTTTATATACATATATATATATATATATATATATATATATATATATATATATATATATATATATATATATATATAATTGCGTAATAAAAATTTTGAAAATATGAGTATTTTGCTTACAATAATTTTTTTAACTACAACAAAGAAAAAAATACATTAATGCCATGAAAAAATTTTTTTCAATGGCACATAAGAGTGTTAATTATTTTATTGAAACCGCAGGTCGAGGCCAAAACTTTTCTCCAATGTGCCAAGAAAACACGAAATAACGAAGTACAAACAATATTTTTTGTACAACTGTGAATGTTAACTGCTTCAAATTCTGATTATATTATAATATAAAAAGTAACAGACTATATTTGAAATATATGAACTTCACGTCATATTATTGCTGTAATATTTTTTTCATTATGGGTTACAATCAAAATTAATATCAATATTAATATAGTCATCAAAATATGAATGAGGATTGTAAATTTTAATGCGATTATTATTTCAGTTGACAAGCTGCTTTTAATCGAAGGTCATTACAACTATAATATTATTGTCGTTACCGAAAATTATTGATTGGATTATATCTAAGTCGTCTATTTATTTTTAAATGAAGCCATCGTATGAATTTGATCGATATCACACATATAAAATGAGACAGAGGTAGAATGTATAATTTAATTGTTACAATGGTGGAACCATTAAACTGTATATGGTGACTCATGTTAATATAATTCGCATATTTAGAATCAGTGGCAGAGGTGTAACAAAAGAAATTATTTAACACCACCTACTGTTAATATTTTATGTTAACAATGTCCAGCTCAGCCAGAAACTAAAATAGTAAAGAGATTAAAACAACAAATAAAACAGACAATAAAATCAGAGCAGAAAGAAAGGAGCTTCAAACCGCTGCATGAACAAATTGCAAAAGAAATTGAAAAATACTAAAAACTAAAGCCCTTCTTACGGTGTACCAAGACCAAATCATTGCCACAAATTACATGAAATCTGAAATAATGAAAACTAACACAGACTGTGTCGGTCATTTATTGAAACGATGCTGTATCATCTTAGCTAAACGATCATATTTAGAGCGACACAAAACCGTTACAAAGCAGCTATATTGGAGTGTATATACGGAAATAATATTGAAGGAGACACCAAATGGTACAAGCATAATCCGGAACCAATAATAAACACACAATAATATGAGATACCCAAGTACAGACAAAAAGATACTAGCAAACATACCAGACCCAATAATAAAGGATAAGAAAAGGAAACAATGTCTACTGATAGATATAGCGATCCCATCGGAGTACAATATAACACAAAAAGAAGCAGGGAATGTGGAATCTTAAAACGAAAGTATCATCATAGGAGCAACTGGGTTAATATCCAATGTCACTTCCAACACCATCAAAGAAGTCCTCCTACAAATTCAAAAAGCAGTGTTACTGAGTACGACACACATCCTAATAGGGATTATTTTAAAAATATAAACCTGATTCAGTGCATGGAAACCAGATCTACAGGGATGAATTATTTATAACAGATAAAAAGATAATAAATAATAGACTAGGTATAATAATAATAAAATTACAAAACTAATCGCATATTTCTTGAACTATAATATCCTAGATAACACAAGAAAATACTGCGAAATAACAGATATTAGGAATACGTAGAACATTTAGAAAGTTTGAATTATCTCATTTGTTATCTTAGTAACCGTCTCATACAGTTTTAGTGGGTGAATTCGAGAAAAACAACTTACTACAACAAATAGTGAATGACTGTTCTTATCTAATTTCCTTATATCATTAGTTCGGGTTTTATCAAGTAGTCGACTCCGAGCAGACTATCTCAATTTTTCAAGTATACTGCAAATTCAACGTTCAACAGTTTGCGACCAATCATGTTATAGATATGTTCATTTGGAAGCAGATCTGGGGGTGTTGCTGAAAAATAGGTGCTTGTGAAGGCACAGAATGACATTTGGCTCTACTACTTTCTACCAATGAATTTCGTAAAATCATAAAATTAAAGAAGTTGACCTGATTCTCTAGCTGATCCTACTGAATTTTTCTTCTACATGATAGTCTATACGATAGAAAATGGCTAGGAAACGGTAGGAATACAGGCTAAAACTTCATATTTGGGAATGTACTGTACGCATACCAGTCATATTGCCATACTCTTCAATTCAATCTAAAATCCAAAATCCTCAACCGACGTTTTCTCAAACTTCTCTGGTCGCCCTACGGTGCTAAAAATTTTTTATGCCGTCTGGTTTTATGATCTGGATTTTTGATCTCATGTCCGTTGAAACAGCAGTGTATGTAAATATGTAACAAGTGACTCCAAGATCTTGACTTGGCAATAAACGTGTCAAATATGTTGGTGATACTGGAAACCTCAATAGACCAGCTCCATGGAATGTCTCGGAGTCATTTAACTCGAGACATATCGAATTATGACAAATACTTGTGACCATTTACATCTGCAACATGAGAAATTCTTAAAATAACATGAAAATAAGCTGCTGGCTTGCGAAGACAATAACTCGACTTTATCAATATTTTTGTTCTTGAACTAGAAATCTAGGACAAGTGCCAATACTGATATTTTTTGGAATTACTGCAATATGAAGAGCTAATAAAATTGTTGGTTCAACAACGTAAAAAAATTCTCCAGTAAAAAGACTCATACTTTTAACCCTAGCTTCAACATATATAATGTTCTTAGCTTTAGCTTGATGCATATTTATTATTATTATTAAAAATAAACCTTAATAAAATTATAGGTTGTATAGGATATAAGTATGAATTGAGTTCTATTGAGATAAAGTATTTTAGGTTACCTTAAAAGCATCTTTTATTCTATGTAGTTGATTTGATTGATTTTTGATGCTGATATTTTCAAGAAAATACCAGCATTTTCTTTAGTTTAGTGTTTCACCCTTCGAGAAAATGTGGAAAAGGTTTTATTCTCTGTGCCCCGATAGGATTCCTGTTAGTATTCGTAGATTGCTCTAACAATATAAAAAAAATCTATATATGTATATATATATATATATATATATATATATATATATATATATATATATATATATATAAATGAGTAGGACACATTATATATGAGACAAAAATTTAGACAAACCATATAACTCTATCTCTTCTTTCCTTAGACAGTTTTCTTGAATGCCCTCTTAACTGCTGTTTTGTATTCACATGGAAAATGTCCAAGTCGCAAGTGTAGATATGTAGAATTTTATAGGTTTCTATTAAGTCTCCTCTGAACCGACGTTCTCTGAGAGTGGGTAGGGCAAATATTCTTAGGCGTTCTTCACATATCCTTCATATCCTTCACAAAATATGGATTCCACACTGAATGCGCAAATTCAAGCAATCATCTCAACTGAGTGATCCTTAAAAGCTTTTTGTACCATATAAGTGAATGAGTTGGCTTTCTTGACTATTTGGTTAATATGTACATCCCATTTTAGGTTTTCGGTCACTATAACTCCAAGATCATATTGCTGATCAACTGTAATAATAACCACACCTTTTAGTGTATAAGCTCTTCTGGCATTGTTTGAACCAATGTGTAGGACACTACATTTTGTTTCATTGAGCTTCATTTTCCAGGTGTTTGTCCATTCCTCTACTGTGCGCAAGTCATCTTGGAGTAACTGCCGCTCAAAAGCAGACTTGGCAAAAATCTTTGTATCATCAGCAACGAATGATATATTTGTTTTAATGTTCACAGCAAGATCACTAATGTAGATCACAAAGAGAAGGGAACCAACAGACCCTTGAGGTACTCCACTAAGAACCCCGTGCTTGGTTGACAAAGTACCATTTGCTTTCACTTGGAACTACCTAAGCTGGAGAAAGGATGAAATTAGGGCCAAAAGATTCCCTGTTATTCCAAAATGCTGTAGTTTGTGTAACAATAATCTATGAGGAACTTTGTCGAATGCCTTTTCAAAGTCCAGGTATATGACATCCATAGCATCTCGATTTGTTGTTGTGGATCGACCAAGCATAAACCCATGTTGGCTTTTGGGTACAATGTCATTTTCTATTATGAAAATTGTTAGTTTCTTTGCTATTATCTTCTCCATAACTTTACACTGATGCCAAGTCAGACTAATCGGTCTATAGTTTGACGCTAGACCTTTGTCTCCTTTCTTGAATATGGGGATTACAGTTGCTTGGCGCCACATATCAGGAATTTTCCCAGTTTCCATACACTCCTTGAAAATTTCTCTCAGAGTCGATGTTATGGACTTTACACAGCGTTTTAAAAATATTGTAGGAATTTGGTTTGGGCCTGGGCTGGAATGGTTTTACAAGTGGTTAAGGGCTTCTTCTACTTTCGCATCAGTGAAATTTATGGTAATAATGCTGGGAATTACTCTTGTATTGTCAGGCAAACTAGACAATGCATTAAGATTCTTGTTTTTAGTAAATATCGGCTCAAATTAGTCTGCAAATGCTTCAGCTACTTGTTCGCAATCACTTACCATTTTTCCTGTGACTGGATGTTTTAATGCTATGGAAGTTACCTTGGACATCAGGCTTCGGTTTACGTATTTGAAAATCTGTTTTTGGGAACTTTCGAGCACCAGTCCATTTTCATAGTTTCTTCTTGCATAATCCATTTTACTTTTCACCAG
The DNA here is from genome assembly GCF_026230105.1 of Diorhabda sublineata. NCBI lineage: Eukaryota > Metazoa > Arthropoda > Insecta > Coleoptera > Chrysomelidae > Diorhabda > Diorhabda sublineata. The sequence goes on from NC_079482.1 coordinate 9,063,453, forward strand.
ATTGATTTGTTGTTGATATTCAGAATAGAATTCAGGTTTACCACTTTTCACGTACTTGTCCCAAAGTTTTCTTTTTAGATCTATTTCTTTAAACAAGCTTGGTGTAATTCAGGGTTTGCTGTGTTTAAATTTCATTGTCCTCAGTCGTACGAACAATTCTGTTAGGTTTAAAGTCTGTTCATATCTGGAGAAGTCACATGGAATGTAAGTCTATTGTAATATATAGTTGTTAATTTTATTATGGTCCGCACCCCAAAAGTGTCAAGTAGCGACTTTTCAGCGTTTCTAAACCTAATTGGAAAGTTTATCATTTGATGACCATTCACTTTGGTGTAAAAATTTAGAAAATCTTGGGTTGCATTATCTTGCCTACGTAGAGTATGGTCAGTCCAATTTAGTTCAGGATAATTGAAGTCTCCAAATTTATAGGATGTATGTCGGATGCATAGGCCTTTCTTAATGCCTCAATCATTTCTAGATTAGTCTCAATAGATGTGTATCCTGGTCTGTATATACAACATAGTTGTATTTTAATGTCATGTATTTGCACACTAAACTGAGTCTATTGGATTTTGTATTTCATATCGGTTTGCCACAGAGGCATTTATTTTCTTACCAAGAGTAGTGTCAGCAATAAGAATACACGCGCCACCCCCATTCGACCCTTTCGGTCACAACGAAACAGGTTATAGCCATGAATGGTTACTAAACTATCATCAATACTTTCTCGTAGCTATGTTTCTGTTACAAAGATGAAAGTTGGTTTGTGGTTTGCTATACTGTACTTCCATTAATCGATTTTGTTAACTAGTGATTCTGCATTTGTGTATCATAAGGTGACTTCTAATTCCTGCAATGAACTTAGTTTTTTGATAAACCACCCCTTGTTTGTGGTGTGGTATCCATCAGAGGTTTTTGTATTGTATGTACACCTTTTACATATTTTATTTTAAGGCTGGGATCACCTGGTACGGTCTTCCAGCTCTTTGACAAATTCTTTGAGATACTTACGTTGCTTTAGGGGTTTGGTCACTTTTTATGTAAAGACCCTGGCACTCCTTGCCTATGTCAGTTTTTTTTCTTTAATTAAATTTGATTGCTTCTTGCTTGGTAGGTAGAACAATTTTAATAGGTCTTGTTTTATTCTTGTCGAACGAACCCAATTTAAAAACTTTTGCCTCAGTAGGTAAAGATTCTTTCACTTTTTCCATAGCTTTTTTAATTGATTCTCTTGACTTTTTCTTGAAGATTTTGTTTGTCAGACCTTTGACTCCAAGGAAAAGAACAGTCTTTCTCGTTCTTGGGCCTTGACTCCATGTTTGTTATGGATTCTTGATGAAATACTCGTGTTTTTATTGAGTTTACTTTTTCTTGTAGGTCTTTTATTGTATGATTTACCTGATTTTTTAGATCTGGAACGTCTTTTAGACACGTCAAACAATGAGACAGACATTCCTTGCAGAAGAAGGGCATCACTCGTTGTCTTACTATTATGGCTCGAATTTCAGTCGCTGTTTGGATGTTGTTGCAATTTTTACAAATGACCCTCTTGCATAGGTCACAGGGATATCCAAACAGCTCATGTTTGCTCTCCTTAAAGACACATTCTAATTCACTCTCAAAACATGTGCCAGACATTTTTAGGTTAGTCAAGTAAGGACTAAAAAACTTAATCACTGGAGATCTAAGTTTCACTTTAAATTCAAGTATAAACTGTGTTTTTTAACTAAGAAAATTTTAGCATGCACACATATAACATCAATTACTAGTCCGGTATAAACATTCAAAAGTTGGTTATATTTAACCCCGAGATTGGCCACATCAATACGATTATTAACTGCAGTCAACAGTTTTATGTATATCATTTTCATTTTCACAACATCAAAATTAAAGTTGTGACCATCGTTGAAATGATGTTGGGCTGAAGTTGTTTTATGTTTTTTGTTCTAATTATGTTCTTTACAATCATATTCAAGCTGGTATATTCTGGATTTCAAGTACTGTTTAGTAATACCGATGTAAATCTTTATTATTCTATACAATTTAACTGCATATTTCTATATAATTGGAAAATACAGATTCACAAATTACATAAAATGTACTGATATGTTTTATAATACTTTATAATGGCTTTTATAATTATTTATTGCTCTGTTTTCGTTTCTCTAATAATCTAAAAATGTAACCTTTCATTATTTCAAATAAATTTTTATTTGAATTTAGCAGTAGCACACCCTTTAACTTACGCACGTATGCTAATATAACTAAAATATTACTATGGATTACCTCAAAGTTTGTTCATTTCATTGCCTCTTCATTCTCTTCATTGCAATACACCACTGTTTCCGTATTTTCTATCCTTTTTGCACACTAATGAATACTTTGTTTGTATGCAATAGTAAATAAGCTACGTAAAACTAATATCAGGCTATCGGCGCTGATGACGTAGCTTATCGACCGAACCGCTACAAGGAAAACTAGTGGAGAAATGTATTTATTCAAATTTTGATAATTAATGGTGATATATGTGAAACTATATATGGTAGAGAAACCAAATAAATTGCTAAATTTGAGTTATTAAGTGCCTCTTTCTATAACAAAATATTCCAAATATTGTTTACGAGCTCATTTTACTCTAATTCTATATTATAAAATATTATAAAAACTAGTTCCAGTTTTTCTTAAAACTAATATTGTAAATGTTTATTTAACTCCAACATACATTTCACTTCATAAGAAAGTCAAATTAAAAAATTAGAAACAACTACTCATCTTAACTAAAGAATGTTAATTATACTGCTTTAATCAGAACATGAAAAGATAATGGTTTTTTGGGGTCGATGCTTTACTGTTCATAGTGTGAATTACTAAAATTTCTCAATATTGCTACAATACAATAGGTGCTAGCAAAGTGCTGATTATCACTGTTAAATGTAGATAGGGCAGGCGTACTTCACAAACGTTTGAGTATTTTAACCTCACATTAGCTTCAGTTATATGTACGTATACGAGTATAACGAAATCTTTGGACTGGTTTTGTCGAGCACTTCAAATTGTTAGATTAAATTGAAATATAACATTGAATAATGATGAAAATATAATTATTCCATATATTCTTATCATTATCTTTGCTATGACCACTCGGATAGCGTATAACAAAATTTTTGTACTTTATTTTCGAGCAATTTAAAGGTCAGATTAAGTATTGTCTATTAGGATCGAAGCAATATAATAATTTCATAAATTCATACCACTATCCTTACCAAGTTCACTCGGATAGTAAGAGATAATCTTTTGAAGATGTAACGGCGTAAATAAATGATTAATAAATATTCTCTGCTGGAAGATGACGTTGATTTAATAGATACATTTTTTAATTTCCTTATCCTTTTACAATAGGAGCTTCGTGTTTAGCTTTTTTTAAGTTCAATCCACTTTCTTACAGATCATTCGCTATTTTCGTTTTTCATTTTCTTTTGGGTCTGCCTTTTCTTTTCCCAGGTCATCTTAACTATTCTGTTCTCCTCCATTTCAATCTGAACTGTTGTAGTGGAAACATTTACTTATTAAAATTTGTTATTTTGATCGAGTATCGAATTTCCACACGAAGCAACGTTGTACGGAAATTTAAAATAGGGAAAGTTTGGACAAATCGAAGACTTTGTGTTTTGTATCTTACATGTTTTGATTAATTTTGAAAAACTGAAGAGGATAAGTACGGCGTTTGTACGAAAAATTTAATAAAAACTACAAAACTGATAATAATATACTAAATAAAAAATTGCTTGTAACATTGGGACGAATAAAAAGGTTATTATATCTTCTTTTGTTGATTTTCTAGTCCAGAATAATTCTGTTCTCTCTACCAGTGGGGTTTGTATTCAAATCTAATTAGTTTATATCAGATCACAGCTGTGAGCACAGAAATTTGGTAGAAAAATTTATCTAAAAGTGCAGAATAAATTCGAAATTATAATATGAATTATAAAAAAACAGAAGGAAAGACATATAATACCAGGCGAACACATTGAAAAGAGAACCAAGAAAAGGGAAATTATTATTAAAATTATATTCTTTTCTTTCTTTATGATAATGGTGAGATTTTTATTACAAGATCATGCCATGATTTTTAATACTTGGATCTCATTTCTAACACAATAGATGTTACGGTTTCTGAAATTATTGTGTTGATTTCTTTTATCAGTAAGATAGCTGCGGATTCATATATTATTATAAATATGTAAACTGTCCAGCTTCTCTGTTTGATTACTCAAGAGCTTTCATGCTCTTCTGATTTTGTGACAAAAACTTCAGTAAAAGAAATAACTAATGATCAGTTCAATTCCAGTAATAAGCATACCTATATTTATTATTTTCTATAAAATCGGCAAAAATTGCAACTTTAGGAAAAATAGCGGAGTATAAAGTTAACGTCGAGATCCCTTAAGTAAGCCATACACGCCACGGAGATGTTACCTGTACAGGTTTGCCTGCTAAGGTCAACCGGCTCCTATGTACTAGTGACGTCCTCGGGTCTTTTTGTGTGGCCTTACTTTACTTTTGAATTGAAGATGATTTATGAATGGATATGAATTATATAGTGAAAGGAAGCGAAAAAAAGTAGCGTAAGTATTTGTTGTTGACAAGGAGATCATTAACTTACTGAATAAATCAAAATTTGAACAAGAAGATGCTAAAAACTCCAAATGGACGAGAAATTCTACCGTAAACAACTTACAATCGTTATTTCTATAACAAGGAGATATAGATATGAGAAATTATTTCTTGCAGCCACTTCATAACTACTTGTAAAAATATGTTAATTTGTTTTAGACTCATCATTCAATCCAAAAAGCTTAAGAGAATATTAATCCTCCTCGAGTTAAAAAGTCTTCTCTGCCTACAAGACCTAACAGTAGCAGCTGTAAAGTGAATCTTACAATTAGTAAATTTATGGATAATTATTATTTTTAATCGCCATTCTGCAGATGCCAGGCTGTAACACAAAGTTAAACCAAACCATCAACAGCAACACCAGTTTAGATAACAGTTGGGGGGTTGCCGGTTTCTCTGGTACATATAAGCCTGAGTTTTTTTACTTTATGTCTGCTTATTTTTTTATTATGCAATTGATGCGTATTATTTTACTTTAATGAATATTTTATTACTGAAACTTTTCCAACAGTTTATATTAATTTGAAAATCGTTTCAAGTAAAATTAATTTAGAAGACCTCTTTCGTCTTTTCACCTTTGTATAAGTTAAATAGACTCTAATTTTCCAGTGAATAAGGACTACCTCACTTGTTAGTTTTAAAATTAAATTTTTTTCATTTATTAGAAAGACTTTTACTTATAAAATTATAACTTATGTTTGCAGAGTTTAGTTTATCCTCAACCATTTTATGTCTCTAAGTTGTGTACGAAAATTATTATCAATCTAACGTTTATTTGTATTACCATGCTGCGTAAATCGATGGAACAGAAAAGAATGTATCACGTGAAAGGTCGTTTTAATCGATGGATATCTATCAGGTGTTTAATCAATACTCCCGTTCATATACTCAAACTTCAATATATTAACATTACTTCGAAGACACTTCTCATACATAAAGAGTATCCTGTAACTTCTTCATGTCTTTGATCAAGATTAATGTTGGATTTGACCTAGTTAATTATGAAGTGAGGATTTATTCAGTTTTTTTCGTTGAATGGAAAAAGTCGAAACGCCTTAGTTTACCATCAGGGACGGCTAGTGCATAAACCGCTGCATTGTTACAGAGGTTTAAAAAATGATAGTTACATAATTTAAATAATGATATAGAATGACATAAAAAATAATACTTTGCTGTTGCCCTATAATAACTTAATAACCAACTTAAAGTCGACCAGTTGAATCATTCATTTTGTAGCATTATAATTCATCTGATATACGGTGCTGGGGGTACGGGGAAGTCTAGCACAACGCGTATTTTTTTTAAGAAAATGCGGAATCGAATAACGGATAGTTGATGGGTATGTGGGATTCCCATAGCCTACCCACTAAACCACCATCTGTAATCTCTGTCCAACCAGAGACTATTCTGGTTGGTGCGTCTGTCCATGTATGATGTTCCCTTTGTTACGTTTCCATTATGATATCGTCATACCATGCAGCTATCTATATTATTTTGCTCAAGAATTCTCTTTGTATAGGTAGCAATCAGTTGCCAACATTCTACCTTGAGCAGCATCACTTGGACGATATTATCAGGATTTATGCTGCCGACAGTCTCTTCTCCCTCCTTTCTTAAACCGCTCCAGTGGTTACAAACAAAAACGTGTGTTCGGCATCATCTGAGTCGTTTCTAAAATACGTACACTCAAGTGTTTGTACTTCATTTTGTGAAGATAGCGTCGGAACTAGCCGTTTCCCGTCAAAAGCTGGGTAGTGTAGAAGTTCACCTCTCCAAATTTCCTTTCGGTCCACAGTCTAAGGTCTTTTATTAGCCGTCGCGTCCATTCAACTGATTTCTCTTCTATCCATCGTTGTTGTCACGTCCGTATTGTTTTAGTGCATTCGACTGTTGCCGCTTCTGTCATGTTATATCGGAGCTGCTTTTGTATGTCCTCTTACGCTCGAAAACCAGGAGGTCCACAGGAATTATACCCGCCACTACTAGGACAGCTTACGCAGAGACAGTCCGGTAGGAGCTGACAAAATTCTCAGTGCACCTTGTCCCTGTACCATCACCATCACTTTGCAGTATTTCTATATTCTCAGGGGGTCTGACCAGACCTTCGTCCTATACAGAAGAATTGAGTGAGTTGTCACCAACAGCAGTCTTCGTTTCTCCGGCCAAGGTCCGTTAATATTTGCAATTAAGCGGCTTAAACACGATTTTTGAGCTGTGCTGAGCTCAACGCGTATTACGGTGGGTAGATACCGAGTTAATAACTTTTTTTTCGTGATTTTTTGAACTGTTTAATTCTTTAGGATGATTTGACCTTAACAATCATAAACTTTAATCGACTTTCATACGAAATACAGATAAAATTAAAATGTAGGTCATTGTCAAATATTATTATAGACAAATCTATTGTAAGTGGGGCAAAAAGCTACACAAGAAAATCTACTCAAGACTCACGTCATAATGGCGTAAATGATTGGATTTGTGGTTGTAGAGTACGACTTCTCAAGGATTAGCTAACTGAATTTTAACATATAATTGTCAATACATTTTTTATAGACCTGTGTTTATCTGATAATGTTATTTTATTATTCAAGATTTTTCTTTAAGCTTAAATGGAGATTAACTTTTATTTATAATAATCAATACATCCTTGAATTTGTTGAAATGTGAAATATCACAAATGTAAACATATTCCAACCATTATTCACAAAAAACTCAATTACATTTATCAGCAAGTATAAATAGATGGAGTAATTTTCCTAAAAAGTACTTATCAAACAAAATCTGAGAGTAATAAATCCGTCGTAAAAATTTAAAACGCTGTTATATATAATTATGAATCGCACACAAGATCGACCTTGTCCATTCGGTTACTGCTATTTAAGCAGCACAGTCATTTCACGACATTTTAAATTTGTTATTGTCATACATTTGTTTAAAAAGTGTTTTACGGTATTGAACTTTCAATTAAATTAGTCACTCAATTAAATTCTAATTCTACAGAGTTAGGATATTAGTTAATTTGCTATACGGTCTGGTTCCTGTTGGAAAAAAGTGCAAATGATTAATTATTTATACCTACTTATATTAATAAAAGGTACCCTTTAAAATCACCGACTTTGGTTGGCCAAAATCCTCACTGCGTTCCTCTTTCCCTTGACTTAAATAGTTTTTACTTCGTTGTCGTTGTTATGCTAACATCCATAACAGTGTTGTAACCATAATTTAATGGGATTATTCTGTAGAAAAATGTTAGCGGTAACAGCACTGTTAATATTCATGATCAATATTTGTTACGAAAATGCTATTCTGAATTTCGCTTACAGCGATGATTGTTTTGTCACTGTTACTTAAAAGCCGATTTTAAAATTTTGAAAAAATAACTGAAAGTGATCAATATCGTCCCATGTTTGGCATATGGTTTACATGAGTTAGACTATAGTACAGTACAATGAAATATTGAAAATCATTTATTGTGATTTTAATATGAATAATTTATCTACATTAAAGTCTGGATGTTGAAATTTATATTATGGAATTTCGGATTTCAATTTATTTTTTCCAATATCTAACTCCTAACTCTATGCCTTTTATAAGTTTCGCCTAACTTTTAAAGCAGCAATATCTCTATTTGGCTTTATGCCTTTTTCTATTGCTTCCATTATATTATTTCTTATGTCAATTAACAGCGGTAGTAGAGTAGTTTATTTTAATATTCTTAATATTTTTTTTTTGAATTTACATTTTTGTTTTTAACATCACTATTTTCTATATTGTTCATGTGTATCAACTCGCAATCCTTTTCGTAGACCTTCAATAATATATTTTGCTGGCTCGACTTGGTCCACTACAGAAATTTTAAGATTGTATTGGAAGCTTAGCTTCTACAACACCTTCAAGTTCGGTGACTGTAACCCTTACCTAAAGAGGTACACCCATATCTTATCAATTTAAAATTGGACGGTGGTCCTCCACCTGTTGCTTTTCGCCTTATTTGAATTTTTCTACATTTAGATCGAGGAGAGTTCTTTTAATATCGAATCTCTGTAATTATATATTTGTAAACTATATATCTACACATTTTGTAACAAAAATGTCCTTCTCCATTTTTTCATAGTTAATTTTGGTTCATTACCAGTGAATTTAATTAATTTGCCAGTGATATCCATTTATGTTTTAGGCAATTTTTGTTCAAAATTAGGTTAATTGTTCAAGAATTTTTGAATCTTTATAATTGAATTTATGTTTTTTCGATATTTCATTGATATTACTTCTTTTGAAATATATTTTTTACATTCGATTGGTCATTTTGTTCAGAACACGATTTTTAACCGAGCTGTGAACTACATCGATGTTAAATTCATAGTTGTTAAGAATAGTTATACAGAATAAACAGAAAAACATATGCGTTCAAATCGAAAAAACTGACTGACTATTGCAAAAAAGCCGTTCCATTATTTGCATTGAATAAAATATTGCTTTTGATTCAAAGTATGGACAGTGGCGCCAATATCTTACTCGAAGGTTTCGCCTCGGTATATCAATTTTTCTGTCGGATTTCTTTGATACTTTTTACAGCTCTTCAAGTAAGAATAGATAAAATACGAGTATATTAGATGCAATCTACTCTTCTAATAGTAGGTTGCTTGTTTATCGATCTAGAAATTGAGGGGGTTTATTACTTAACGAGAGCGGAACGGGACATTTATCGAGTGGATATGTTTTACGCGGGTGCTATTATTACTTTTCAGCGAGTTATATACCATTTCCTGTCCCATGATATTTCTGATTCCACCGAAGCCATAGAACACGTCGGCGACGGATCGTTCACTGCTCGCAGAATTTTATTTGAAACTTCTATCTGTAAAACTTTCTGCCACTGTAGTCGACTTCAAACCCATATATCTCTTGAGGGTTGTAATATCGTTACCTACATTCACCAGGATTGTCCTGATGACCTTCAGAAACAGCGCCCCGTGCAGATTTTGTAAATAGTAATAACATTACTAAATTTTTAACACGTACTAGTTGTCTGGTACATTTTCCATATTGATAATTAAGAATAAATAAATAAGAATTTACCATTTTGATTTCTTCGTTTTGGTATTCGGCTATTTAGTGAGTGCTGCAGATCCCAGTTAATTGTCCTAGATTTTGAAGTGCACCCATCGTATTTGCGCTTTATTAATGTTTCAAATAATAAATGTTAAGAAAGCTGCATAGAATAGAGTAATGTGTTCAACTATTAACACATATTCAAAAGTAGAATCGATTCCTTCATCTTTTCATCAAATCAAGATTATATATATTCTGATTGTAGCAGATGTGATGTCTCTCCATATTTTATTAGAATACTGCTTCTTAAAAATCGACATTATAAATTCGACATTTAATAATATAAAGTATATATTCTTATTTCAGTTTTAAAATTAAACATTAAACATCAAATATATTCCACAATTGAATTATTTTAATTTTCTATTGCGCCGCGAGAAAGCAACCAAATCCGCTGCCTTTTACCAATTGCTAGGCTCCGGGCGGCAGGTCTTTATGAGATCATTCGTGAAAAATACGTGATGCGAAAATAACATAGATTTGGTTGTTTGATTTAGGTATTTGTCATGTTTGGGGAGAAATACTAAAGTTCTACAAATGAATAAAATTTGGGTGAAATATGTTACATTGAAAGATTTACCAAATTAACAAATACAGAGATGATAACTTGAAATTGATGTTTTGCCTAAGACTAAAATTTTGAATTAAAGTATGTAACGAATAGAATTCCTCTAATATGATTCAATAATTTTAAACCCCGAAAACCTCTCATCAGTAGACGCATCTGTAACGGGAGGGTCAGCGGTAATTCACAGGACTATTTCGATAATGGGGTGAACTGCAGTTAATTTTTTTTTATTTTGAATGTCAGCACAAGATAATGTTGTTTCCTTTTTATAGTTTTTCGCACAATGCATGTCTATCATTAACGCATGATTCTCTTAATGTTTTAAATATTTGCAGTTCCCCATCATTCCCTAGTGTGGAAAATATGCTATTCAAGGTTAAAAGTTAAAAAAATGAGATTTTCTGAAAAACTATAAGTTTTATTTACTTTTTTCCTTTCCTATGAGTCATCGTTTCTGAGATATAACGATTCGAAACATTGTAATCGGCAAAAAAGGCAACTCCAACTGAAAAAACTATTTTCTTCTTAAAATCAGGAAAAGCTCAATATCAATCGCAAATCTATTCATCAAAAAGTTTATCTACTTTTGGAAAGTGACAAAATCATGTACTATGTTTACACGCAATAACTGGATGTGACACGACATCTACATTTTACAGGGAGGGTAAAATAACAATTTTTAAAATGTTTGAAAAACAAGATTTAGTTCAATGTGCTGAAGTTTTTAAAAAAATAATTCAACTCTACAAGAAGCACCAATGGTATTCGCTTTCTGCTTTCTATGTATGGAGCTCCTAAAATCCTACCTGCTTAGATAAGTATCGATATGTATGTTTAGTTAAAAATATTAAAAGTGAAAAAACAAGTTCAATTGGCTTGTTTCCTCCAACCTCAGTTGTTGCTAATCAACATCTTTTTCGGGTATATTAACAAGTTCAAGTGTGGCTTGGTTATCAGCTAGACCCTACAGACTGGGGTTGGAGTTGGTCAACAATACTCTAGAACCCGTTCATCCTTTACTCCCACCAAACACAATTTTATGCAGCTGTATAAGGGATGTAGTGCTAAATATAGTTGCAAAAAGTCTAACTGTTTTGTTCTCTGGCATGTATACCTTGTCAAGGCCGGTCCTGCTCTGATATTGAACCACCAAAAGTGGAGGATCCGTTTGATTCCAACGAGGCGGACGATAAAATTTTACAACTTTTTTTATTTTAAATCGCTTTTATCTTTTCAATATCTGTTAATTTCCATTATTTTGCAATAATTTCAAATTAAACATGATCGAAACAGACCCGTGGGGAAACCACGTTAGAAAAACGCGTTAATTACACTACCTTATAGGTGGTGTGGAAACGTGTGCATATTATAATGATTACAGCTTTTACAACTTTTGGAATCATTAAACCTCAGAAATGGTGGCTAGTAGAAAAAAAGTATAAATGCGTTTTTTGTAGATAATTTTATGATCTACAATATTTATCTGAGGTATTTTTATTATAAAACTTACCGTTTTCTGAATATCACGAAAAACTCATTTTTTTTACCATTTTCTTCCACACAAGGAAAATATGGAGGACTTTAAAATTTTATTTTTAATTATATTTCAAATAATTTTACTGATTTCAGCTTGATGGGAATTTATGTAACTTCGGAAGTCTAAATTGACTGGACTAATTGTTTTGTAGAGGTTTCTTGATCGTCACTTACATATATTTTTGTAAAGATATACGTAGATTTTATTTTACACACTATTTCTGAAGCTACTTTCCTTTTTGATTAACCGGATTTTTATTTTGTATTAGCATGAGAAATAGAAATTCACTTCTTCATTTTTCCTAACCATAGACGATATACCTCGCTTCTGTCATATTTCCTTACCTTCTCAATATTTTTTATTTCAAAATATTCAAGGATATTGACTATTTATTATGGTTTTATACCAGCAAATGTATCAAATTTCCGCTTCAACGTTTATAGAGTGTGATAATTTTTTATGAAAATTTATGAGTCAGGTCGTTTAAATTTATTTATAGTGACTCATGCAAATCGTGTTGCACATTATATTGATGAAGTTTACTTATCATAAGAGGCCTTTTTAAATTTTATGGAAAAAATTTTACTAAGCGTCAAAATAAGATATGCCTTATCATTTCTTGGATATTTTGATAAAACATATCTAAAACTAAAACGTATAATGAGTTAAATCATACTGACCGACTTGAATTTGAATGGAAATATATCCGTTTGCCAATAAATACCTTATCTAGACTGTAAATTTTGCAGCACAATTATTTGTCGTCTAATGTGGCCTTTCTTTTGCTTTCATCTTTACTTTATTTTTAGGCTTCGAAGTAACACTCCGTATCCTCCTCCACCAACTTTCCCCGTGATTTTATGTCCCGTTATTTTGTCTTATTTTCATTATTTGATCTATAAATCCATTGTCTTCTTGGTCTACCTCTTCTCTTTTTTATTTTCTCACTGACTTCCATTGGTCATTCTTGTCAGTAGTTTCTCATTATATGTCTTCACCAATTACAATGTTTGTGATTTAGGATCGTTTGATTTATTGACTGCTATAATTTCTTGGTTCTGTTAATGGGTTCCGTATCGTTGCATATTATTTATTTACCTTTTTGGTCACATTTGTTTCTTTTTTATTATTATAACTTTAGTTTCCGTTTCCATTTTGTTCGCTTTAAGGTTGCTAAATTCTGCATTTTCGCTTTTAAATTATTATGAAAAAAAATTGGATTCAGATTAAATGAAGATACTTAGAGTAACTATTTAGAATTTTAGTACTCAAGAAATAGTGGCACTATCGATGCGGGGATACGTACACAGACGCAATAACCAAAAGAAGACCTATAAGGGAGACAAAGTTAAACGAGATAGTTACAGAGGGAAAACGGATGGTTTTAAAATCAATGGAAACAAAACAAAAATAATGAGATTCGGAAAGCAATATTAAGGTAGAAAGGTTAAAATTGGCGAGTATGAATTCATGGAAGTAGAAAAATGTGTTCCAATAATTTCAATCCTCGAAAACCTCCTTTCAGCAGACGCAACCGTAACGTGATTGTTAGCAATAATTCTCACGACTATTTCGATAGTGGGGTGAACTGCAGTTAATTTTTTTTTCTATTTTCTATTTCAAAACAAAGATAAACAATAGATATTTGCGAGTCGCTACACTGCTTCCAAATTTCACTATTACTAATTTCCTTCAATTTTTTTATATTATACTTAAAATCAAATATGGTCTCATGATTAGAGTCACTTTCAGTCAATAATTATTTTGTAGAGGTTTCTTGATCGTCACTTTTCATATATTTATCTGAAGATCAACGTAGATTCTATTTTACACACTCTTATCTTGTCCAAAATAATAAGTATCTATAGTTTTTTCACGCTTACTCAGCTTTCTTTCAAATACTATAAGAAAATAATATTCATTAAAATTGAAAGATGCTGTACAGGAACGACTTTGTAACTCATATTGTAAACAAGACAATGTTAAACGAGATAGTTATAGAGGGATGGGTTTAAAAATCAATGGAAACAAAATAATGAGATTTGGACAGCAATGTTAAGGTAGCAAGGTTAAAGTTGGCGACTATGATTTTTTGGATATAGAAAAGTTTAAGTACCTCAGGGTTATGATCAAAAGTAGAGGAGACAGGAGTACTGAGATTGAAGAAAAAATAATTGATACAAATAGAGTTTCCCATGCTAATAGGAAATTAGTGAAAAGTAAACTACTCTTAAAACGAAGGAAGATCAATCTATATAAAACGATGATTAGACCAGTAATCTTAATGAAGTATTTCTTCTTTGTAGATAGCGCAGATCCATAAAAGCGACAAATGAGGATATCATAAATAATTCTCTGGTTAATTCTGATCCCATGATTTTAATAATTGGACCAAACAGTTCTTTTAACATTACCAAGCTCAAAAAAGTATTTTGTTTTATTATCACCATTGATATTAACAAAGATCGCTTATCATTTCATTTAACACATCAAACTGCAAATTTTCGAGTAAAAAATCTGTATTTTTACTGTTTTCTGAGAATCACCAGATTAGAATGACTGTGCAACGGTTTCAGAAAGTTATGAGCTTTAAAAAACAACTTGGTTATCAGATTTTGTTAGTCGGTTTTGTTACAGATCAAGTCATAAACAGCAACTATTTTATTCTCAAACGTAACATGAAAAATTTAGTTTTTATGGAGCGTTTGGTTATTTACCAAATAGAAAATTTTCAAATTTGATACATAACGCTTTTTTTAGAAGGACTATAATTTTTATAATGTAACTTAATTAACAAGTCTAACTGTGGTTATTAATGTTTTTAGAATTATATCCATGTAACGAATTATGTATGATTCAGAAATACAATTCGATAGATTCATTCATTCTTTATCCCAAAAATGGGCATGTAAAAAGCTTAATAACATAACTTAAGTACAAGCAACCTCTATCTTAATAAATCTAACCCATTAATCTGATCCGTAATATAAATTATGCATATTAAATCCACTAGTCAGAAGGGTCGATATTGTCAATCTAGCAGACATTGTCAATTTATCTTTGGATAAAGCAAACTCATGTAACAGTGTTGAATTCAAATTACCGACGAAATAAATTAGATGGGTTGCTAATGAGTGTGAAAACGAGTCAAAAGGAATCAGAAATCTTCTTTTATCCCTATCGAAACTGTAATTAATGGTTTGTTTGTTTCTACTGCCTTTGGGATGGTGACTATTACCCTTAAATAATTGGTTCTTAAAGCTATAATTAGAATAGTCGCTATGTATTGCTCTGTTTAGCTGCATTGCATTTACACCAAAGCCCAGATTATTTTCACTTGAGACGTAATAACTCAGTCCAATCCACGTTCCTTTTCAGTCTCACAAGTGAGACCCTACTGAGTTCTTTAGTGAGTATCAAATACTCACATAACTGAGTGGAATATTTAACCATTTGCTATGTGTTGGTATAAGTTGAATAACTTTTATTATTCGAAGAAATTGTGTGAGTTGAAAATGCATTAACCGATGCTTAAATTTGTTAGTTTATTATTGCTAAATATGCGTGAATAATTAACTTTGTTACTATTTTTAGACTCCAATTTGTAATATACATTCTGTAATAAAATTCGTATGTAATCTTATCTTGATTGCGGTTTATGAAACAATCTTATTATGTGCGAATTATTTAATAACAATCTTCCTCAATATTATGTAACATTTTATAAAAAAAATCATCTAACTTTCCCCAATTGAAATGAACATCTTTTTAATTTACAATCAGCATAAGAAATCTTCAAAGGTAATATATGAGTAGAGTAGGAATAATTGATTGACCTAATTAGTTTGGAGGCTCCTTCCTATCAATTTTCCAAAAAATAACCTTAGGCGACAAACACCTTAATAGCTCATATTTATTATACTTTCCTGATATCGCATCCACCTTCAAGTAAAAACTTCAAAAGCAATCAAAAATAGATGGAAATTCCAGGTTGAAGCAACAGAAGGTAACGACAAGCATAATGTGGGTGATAATTTATTTCAAAAAGAAACAAAATTAAAATAATGCCATATAAAAAACAACGATTTTCAAACATTTTCTTCTTTCAATAAATTAGATCAATGGTCTACAAACTTATTAGCCAAATAACCAAATATGACCTGTACAACAATTTAAAAAAATGCTGCTTATTAGTAAAATTTGATTATACTAAATAAGTACACAAAATTTCACACTTATCAAATATTTATTAATTCGAACAATGTGTTTGCAACTCCTTAGGACGTTTCAGTAAGTCATGTTGTTTTTAATTTTAGTCTCCTAAGTGCAAACAGAGAAAATATATGGAAAATAATGAGGAATAACGAAGTTAGCGAACAACTGATAAACATAGTTAAGAATATATATAAAAAAGGGAATGTGGTATAAGTTAGCGGGATGATGACAAGTAACTTATAAAGAAATGAGACAAAAAGGCGTTTTAAGCCCGTTGTTTCTTCTAGTCATGAACGAAATAGCTAGAGAAGTGAACAAAGAAGAAAAGAAAACAAACACAGGATGCAACAGATTGGGTCCAATCTACATAAACGAACTAATGTATGCGAATGACCTACTAACATTCGCTACACACAAAAATAGCTACAAATTTGAATACAGAAGTGGAGTAATGAAATGAAGCAATACGAACTACAAATAAACATACAAAATACAGAAATACTGAAAATATCAAACAAATGAGAAGAAGTAACTGTACAAATACAAGGGGAAAAGAAGAACATCAACAGGCTGAAGTATCTAGGGACAATCTAAGATCAGAAGGAAGAATTGACGAAGAGGTAGCCAATAGAGTGAATAAGACAATATCTACAATGTAGATTATTCTTGACCAAAAAAGAGGTAACAAGACGTAGAAAAACGAGAATATACGAATTAATACTACTACTAATGGAATGGAGAAATGGCAAAAAACCTGGAAAAAAGAGTCATGAACTAAAGACGGGCTCAACAGAAAGAAGATAGAATTAAATAGATAAGAAATATCACCTGAGCACCTTTGGTAGAAGACATTGCGGATAAGTATGTAAAGTAATTAATTATGGTGAATAAAACAGTGGCGGCTAGTGGTAAAAATTTTTGGGTGTTCTGCAATGTTTCCAGACAAAATTCACCTTGTAGAAGTTTGGTCGTCTTAGATAAATCTCCATCGATTTTTCGGGCTTCCTTTTTAAAATGATGGATTATCGGAATTGCTGCCATATGAGAAAATATGAACCACTAAGCACTACTTACTTCTTTTTCGAAGTCTACTATACTTTAGTATTTACTTCTAGTGTATTTGAAATGTTTCACGTTTTAAACATATTTTGGATAATTGAGCACTTCCAGTTACTTGGCCACTATTCATTAAACTAAAGTATGCTTCTGGACTCACTTAGAATCGCATTTAATTTAGCGACAAAGTTCAAGAAATATGCTTTGAACCAATTTAAATGCCGCACACGATGCGGCTTTGTGTATGTTTGAAGTTCATATAAGGACTGAAATATACAAGGAATAATTGATATCCGATTTATGTACACAGTGCTAATAAATAACTGAGCCCGCTACTAATGGTTTTAAATTGATTATCTCCTTCTATCATTACGACAAAATTTTGATTCCCTATATGATTTGATAAAACACTTACTTTTGCGATGTTTTTATCCGGTGAAGAATGAGAAAACAATGTCTTTTATCCTTTGGCACTCTTTTTTTTCTTATAACAATTCATATATATGTTATTTTCAACCCCAGTTTTATTTATTTTTCTGAATAATCGTTCAATTTTGATATTCACAATAGTCTTATTGTATATATGTGAAATTGTCGTATCCCTTCACATATAAATCGCGGTAGAAATGCAAATAGCTGAAAATCATCGTTCATGGTGGATGCGCAATGGCAAGTTCATCGTGGAAGGCCCTCTCTCGATCGATAACACATTTTATCGTCTCACATAACCCTGTTCGAGTATGAAAAGGAGAGAAGATCGAGTTGCACTTGCTGCAGATCTCAGTCTATTCCAAAACGTAATTTTATAAAAGATCAAAAGATCGTGAGAACAATATTGGGTGCACACATAATAGCTATTAGTGAATTAAAATCGATTGACGGGAGGTGGTTTTCCGGCACGTTTTTGTAAAGTGCAATAGCTGAGAAATTTTTAATTTTTGATTTCTTTTGATCGTTACGTACACTTCAAGTTCAATTAAGCATAACTACAAAGTACAAAGTTGGTTTTAACGGGGCTGTAATGAAGAACAAAATGTTTAAACATTGTTCGTAACTAAGCGTGAGGCTTTCAAACATTGCCATTGGTAGTAAGCTAATTTGACAGGTTTCAAGAGGAATTAGCAAATATATTCGCAGTATTTATTTGAAACATAAACATAAAACGAATGCTAATTGAAATCGCAATAATTATTGAAAAGATTCATTAAAATATGAAGTGTTTATAACTGATGTATTAATCCCACCCCTTTTAGAAAATTTAGAAATGGGATAGCTCTAGCTGTCAAACTGTCATACGCCCCAAACTGTATTTCCCTTACTTTCGTAGTCTCTAGCACTTCGGGAGAATGTTTATGGAGGTTTCGTTCTTTACGTAGTAGGGTCTGTCTATCTCTAGTAAGCCTTGCGTCTTCAGGTGCCCATTGAGGGAGCAAGACTCCTAATAATACTCGTAAATTGTTCGTCCTTAGGTTTATACATTTTTAGTTATAGATTAGAGGGAGTATCTTTGCTTGTTATATCAATAGGGGTTAAGCCTATTGACTATTCCAGAAACAGCTGATTTTTCCCATCTGCCTCATTTTCTAGTGTTTCCTCTTTACCTTGTAGCCAATTCCGCAGAATATCAGTGAATCCGCTGTTTCATTTACTTCTACCAATTGGAGAGTATCATTATTCTTTTTGCCCACCTCATCTAACTTGTCCCTGTTTTCCCAAACGATAATCTTCTTTGCGATAATTAAACTAGACATTTTTTTCAACTGCATATATTTCTGCTTGAAAACTATTTGGTGTATTGCCCAAACTTTTAGAATATTCTGAGCCCGTACAATCCTATTCCCATTCTGTTATTTTGGAGCGATCCGTGTACTATTTGATGACACTTTTGTTCATTTTTAATATGGTTTTTGATACTATTTATTTCTAAAGCTTAGTGTTAGGGTAAGAAAATTGGCCTTAAATTTGAATATCTCTAGTTATGCTAATTCAATGAAAATCTATTTAGGAATTAAATTTTGCATTCAGGTTCCAATGGAGCATTTACATTATTGATAATATGGTATATTAAAATTGTTCGTTTGTCCGCTGCAGAGTTATGATAATCAGTGCTACTCAACAATATTGGGAAAAAAATAATTTCGGTTTCACCTAATAGACAGCGTTAAAGCTAAATATCTTTAATAGTTTTTATTCATTGAAGCCATGCAATAAGATGTTTTAGTGGCTCACAGTCTATAGAACAATCTAGGATACAAAACTCTAGTGTACACTCAAAATTATGTGGCATCTATGGTGATGAGTGAGAATACCAGTATCAGAATGGACTCGCTAGATTTCATTCCGGAAACTTTGATCTTAAACATGAGCCGTGTCCTTGTCGGCCAATTGTTTGTAAAAAAGTCAATAATACATCTACATCGCTACAGAACTAAAACGATCAAAAAACCATTTTAAAATATCTACATGGATACCAAAACAAGCCTAATTCTCCCGTGGTACATAAATCAACGTCGTAAAATTAAAGAATCGATTTTCCATTTTTGAACTCAAACTTTAACAGAACTAAATTGTACAAGTGATAGTAGTTGAAACTTGATGAAGCTTCAGAAGCATTTGTGAAGCCCGTACTGATGCAAAGAAAGGTAATGCTTAGTATTTTGTGAAATTGGGAACTTGTCATAAGTTGCTCGAACCTACCCAAACTAATGAGCAGAGCAATGGGTTAACTTTGTCTTCCATTATGACAACGCTAGATCCCACAAATGCGATTTGTTAAAACTATATCTGAAGATTTCAGTTTTGGTGTATACAAAAGTTGAAATATGGAAAACGTCACGTACAAATTTATGCAATTGATCCACGTATACAAACTGGAATGAACTTTTATGTATGATGAAACTATCAAAATTGTTTCAGAATATCAGAACTTTCCATAACATTCTACTACTTTTACAAATATTTACTTGGATCTTCCAATTTAGAGAAGTGAAAAATTTATTTCCACATTCGGAATGAATTCCTTACAGAATCAAGTCCATTGTCACGTTTTACATGTCAATTACCCAACAAATAAAAGGGGACTTGATAATATGGAAATGAGGATAATAATAGATTATCCCAGGTGAATCTTTTCGACCTTATTCTCATTTTTATAAAAAACTTGGAGTCCCTTAAGTCCAATCGCGCAATTCCACCTACTAATGAAAGTAGTTAACCTTTAAAGGAGTTTCAGTGGATAATATTCCGAGTCAGAGAAATGCATCGTTACAGCTTTATTAAAACAAATCGCGTAGTTGAATTTGCCGGTGACTTTCTTTGAATTTTATTCGATTTGGTAAAATTCCAACGATTGTATTCAACTTATATACTGTCATCCTATCTTAGAAATTTTAGCGAGAGAGAAGTTTATTCCAACAATACATACTTTTTCTTTTTATGCCGTTTACGTTTTTTTATTTTCTATTGAATGTATAGTAGATGATACAAACTTAATGAAATTCCATTAGTAAGAAGAATTAAACTAACATTTGTCGTCAGAATTTTAACATTCTAACAGTACTAATCTTTAGAGTAAGTGCTATATATGTTGTTTTAGCCAAGGTCCTGCATATTGTAATATTTGTTCAATTCATTAACGAAGGTCGAAATTTGAGAAAAATACTAGCCAGGATACGAGTATTGTTTAGAAAGTTTCCGACCTAAGAAATAACCAAGCAAGTTTTTTTCGATAATAATTTTTATTCATCAACAGGTCATTTAGCGTCTACTTTTGTCAATTCATGTCGACTGACATCCATTGAAGTCGATTGAGGTCAATTGTCATTTGATTTTGATTGATGTCTTTCCTTTAGTCAGTATATGCAAATAATTTCTAACCAATTTATATTGATAAGTGCTGACATCTTTAGGTTGAGGCAGGAAACTTCTCAGATAATCCTCGTCGTTACCATGGCTTAGACATCGTCAACGAGTGTTTCATATAGATTTTTGTATTCAAATGCGAACAACTAAATTTCTGAGTAATGAAGAAAACAATTCCGAATTCTAGGTGACAAATTCGTTTAATAGTTTTGGTCGACATTGTTTGATATATTGATTTGGAAAAATAAATTATATGACTCTTTTTGCTCTTATCATTTAAACCCATTTACAGATGGAAACAACTGTTAAATAAATTGTTTATCATGTGTAGGGTTTCTATATTTTTTTCTGTAATCGAAGTAAAGTGGTTTTTCTAGGTCAGACAAAAGTACATATCTAGTATCAAAATAAAGTATAATTTATTTTTATTCATTATTATGATGTCGTTTCTTGCAGTTAGTTTTAAATTAGTATTTCAACTGAACAATCTCATAGTATTTTACAGTCTATATTCAAAGTAAATGTGTAATTAATTTTTTATTAAATTCAAAAAAGTCTTTTTATGGATGCTGACGTGGTGGGAATTGACATTAGAAATGAAATCGCTGTAGGCAAGTTTGAAAAAGTATCACCAAATATATTTGACTATTTGAATATGTGAAATATAGTAATTTTTTGTGACAAGTGTATCACAAATTATCGCATGAATCGCAGCGAAGAAATGCCTTGACACACGAATTACATAGTATGTTTTTTTATTTTATCTACTAGTGAAAATTATATCAAAATACAGAAGTTGTATGGTAATTTTCCTTATAAAATATATTATATACTTATTAACACTTTAGTCAAGATTAGAACAAATTAACAAAAGAACAGACGAATTTGTGTTATTAAATTTGTCAACCCTTTTCTTCGGGATGTGTAAATACCACCTAAAAATAATTATTATTACATAAGTAGAAAAATAAAAAATGGCATCAGCGCGATTTGAACCTGGGACGTCTTTCATGTGAGCCTTGTACTTTATTCACTACACTGTGGAGACCTTAACAATACGGTTAAAGTATGTTTCTTGACGCACTACCATGTAAAGTAAAGCTCTACGCACTTGAAAGTGTGTAAAGTAGAAAAAAAGTAGAAAAAAGTTTGAAGCAAAAACTTTGTGGTTGATTTTTTTTACATTACTTAATTCATCTTTGATTTTTAACAATTTAAGTTCTGAATATTTTTTAATATTCAATCCTTTTTATTTTGAATTTATATTGGCAATAAATAAATAAAGATTTAACGTTTGATTGAAACCATTAAGGATTTCTTTCTATAAAAATTAGGAGGTAATCGGCAATTTACTAAAGGACGTACTTTAATTTATAATGAATTGATGGTAAACGGCAAGTAGAGGTAAGATTCTATTCAATAAAAAAAAATGATAATTCTATTAAATTGTACGGAATGAATTGGAATAATTTTTATCGAGGGAGAAAATTATAAAACTCATCGAGAAGTAACAGGCATTATCAACAAGAAATTTTTAAATAAAAATCGAACATTGAGAGAAACAATGTATGTAAAACAAAATGAAGTAAGTAGGTGTACAATGATTAATATTTTAGAGCTAACAAATATCATCCATACAAACTCCAGTTTGTTTTTGTCTGAAGAACAGAACTAAAGAAGTTATTGTTGTAATATACAACACCATCGTATTTAATAATTAAACCACACAGTGTACAAAACATTATATTAAACTCGACAACATAAGAAAGCACTTAACTGATTAGATATATTAAATATTAATAATTTTATTTTGTCGGATGTTACTACAAAAAAAAAAAAAGTTTGAATTGGACTGAAGAACATAAAGTTAGTAACATCTCTCAAATGGAATAATTTAGAAGTATAGATAGATATTTGCTGGCTAACTAAAAAAAACTTTTTCAATTCTTCTACATCGTTTGTAAATTCAATTTTCGTCGAGAGCTCGATTCTAAGAAAGAGAAGTTTCCAAAATAAACTACAAATGTTATTTGGATCATTAAATAAACTTAAATATATCGTAAAAAATTCCATATAGTACTTATAACTAGAAGTTATAACAGCCGTTTTATCATTTCCAATGCAAGAAACATATCCATTTTCCCATAATATCAATCGATGATAAGAAGATACAGTCTAATAGAAATGCTTGACAAGAATTGTTCTATATTATGAAAAAATATTTGAGGAACCCCTCGATGAGTTACACATAAGTTTATTTATCATCAACGAAAGAGTACCACTAAAAGAACTTGTATGGTTATTCAAAGAAGGCCACTTCCAAATTCTGAACGTCGATTAAAGCGGTAGAGCGTGTTGAATTACAAAGGAGACAGACTTTCTCAATTTGTTTTTCGTTGGCTCCAGAAATGCTGAGCATCTTATGAAATCTTCATTCTGATACCTCAACTAAGCTTAATATGATTACATTACCAAAAAATGTAGTTGAAGATTTAACGCCATGTTGCCATATTGCCATAACATAAAAACACACTCACGTATAAGATGAAACAAGAAGTAGAAACATAATTAGCAAGTTAATATAATAAGAGCAAATATGATTGAGAAGATCTGAGCCATTTGAAAACTATATAAAAAAATGCTGAAAATATCAAGGATAGAAACATTTCAATATAATTTAGGTATAATAAAAAGTCTAATTTCAAAAATACAACAATCAAAATTTAATGGTACTAGTAAAATTGTTGTAAAAAGTCAAAGATATAAAAATTGATATTTCAGAAGCTATCAATCTTCATTCATGGAAATAATTGAGAATCACAGGATTCAAGATCGAAATTGTAGAGCGGATGAAGGAAAACCACAAATTTGAATGAATTGAAGATACTTGACAATCATTCAAAAATTGAAATTGTGCCAGGCTATTAGTATAATTAATTTTTTGCATCGTTTCCATTTTCTTAATTAATATTAGATACCATCAAATTAGTGACGCCAAGTTTTGATGAAATTATAATTCTTCTTTGCTTCCTGTAGAGCCATCTATTAGTGGAATTCTAATGTTTGAATTAAATGTTTCATAAAATTCTGTTTCATATTATAATTTAATTAATTGAATATTCCGTACATTTTTTATTGAATCATGTATTGCCATTAAAAGTGAGAAATTATACAATTGAAAATTAGTGAAAATTTTCTAGCAAAATTCTAGAAAAACTAATAGTTCCAGTTGAATAAGAAGCGCGAAAAAGATCTTAATATGCAAAAAATATTGCTTTTGAAAAAACTGGAAATTTTCCGTGTTTTTTCAAAAATCTTCTGGTGTCAGTTTATATCTCAAAATGTACTTTTTCTTTCCAAGCTCCATTATCGAGTAACTACTATCAACCTTGTTCATTATTATAAAATCATCGTCCACAAATATATGGCCAAATTTTCTATTTTTCAACTAATAACATGTTATGATTTCGTGGATAAAAAATAGAAAATACCAAAGTTCATATTACATATAGTTATTTTTTATTGTTCAAAAGATAGCTAGATAATATTTAGTGGAATATATTATCTAGCTACCATCCAGGGTCGATTTGTCAAATTACAATTATTTTGGATGTACGAGAAAAAGATGCAGTTCGCTAATACGCTTTGCAAATTTGTCACTTTCTGGCACTTAAAACACTTTCAATTCTATTAAACATCATCCGCTAAGTAGTTGGCAGTACAAGATATTTGAAGATACACTCTGATACGAACAAAAGAAAACGTTAAAGCTTTTTAGCCCGTAAGAAACATAAATTAATTTTAAGATCTGAAGCACCGTTCATTTGTATGATTTACCACGAGATATTAAGATGTCTAGCAATCTTAAGTCGAGCCTAATTTAACGTTGCACGGAAGTTTACAGTAAATTATTAATTAGGTCGTCTGTAATAGATATTGAACGGAAAAGTTTTCGCAAAAATGGAACATTCTTGAAGTTATAACAACAATTTGTTACCTTCTTGAAACTGTTTATAAATCAAAGTCTCAATATCAACATTACTATTTTGACTCGATAAGTTCATAACAAGTTTTCTTGTATCTTATAGGACTAAAAGATTATCCCTAATAGTTTTTATTGTTCGGTGTTAGCTTATAGTAGAAGAGTGTGAAGAAGCCAGAAAATAAAAAAAACATGGCAAGAATGGGATAGATTGATAACAGAAGAACAATACAGGAGAGATAAGAGAGGCAAAGAAACATAGCAAATATAACATATAAAAGAAAGAAAAAAACGAATGGCTGAATAAGAAATTAGAAAAGACAGACAAAGAGGAATATTTAACAAATAAGAGACAATTTAACGAAGAGATAAAACATCGAACTACTACCCCAAAACTAAAACCAAAAGGAATAAAAGATAAGGGGCTATAATACAAAATGATCCTAAAATAATTGGGAGAGCATGGAAAGAGTACTCGTACTATGAAAATAAATTATACGAAGATGGAAAAAGTATAACAGAGGAAATGATAAAAGAAGGGGAGGAAGAAGCAAAATGACCAAGGAAAACTGTGGTAGAAGAAGAAATAAGAAGACTGCGTAATGGGAACCCCTGGAGAAGATGGAATAGAGGCTGAGCTGTTAAACTATGGAGGAGAATAAATAGAAAAACAAATTCATCAACTTATCGAAACAATCTGAAAACATGTGGAAATACTGGTGTAATTATAGTAATTAGTGTAATTATATAGCAAAAAGCATATTGGGAGACTATCAAAATGGGCTCAGACCAGGGTGATCCATTATCAACGTAATCCACACAATAGACTAAATAGTCCATAAACATGAGAACATAAGAAAGCTACACCAGAAAATTGAAGATATTAGAAGTTACACTAGAAAACGCCAAAGTCAAAGTAACAAATCTGGGAACACTAACAGAAGAAACATAAATAAGCGGTCGCTGCTCGAGATCTGTCCAACCCTGTTTTATAGGATTTTAGAAAACGTAACGAGAAAAGCAGAATTCAATGATAAAAATATTATTAGGAATCAAATACAAGAAGTGGCATACGCAGATGATGTAATAATATTGGCTAATACAAGAGAAGAACTAATGAAGGCAATAAAAAAACTGGAAACAGAAGCGGTCTAGAAATAAACCAAGAAAAATCCATGAGGTTAGCCAGATAAGACTAAAAGAGGAATAGACCACCTAAGGACACAAAAATACGTATTTGGAACTGTCTCCTCGTTTAATTATCTAGAATTCTGAAGAAAGAATAAGAGCAAGAATACAAAAAGGATATTGAACTTTTGGAAAAAATAAAAAGTTACTCAAAAGCAAGAGTATTAGTAAAAAGAACAGAATAAAAATATATAAAACATCAACAAGACCAGTGATTGCAAACGTTATGGAAACAACTGTCATAAATAAAAAGGAAGAAGATAATCTAGAGCAAAATACTGAGAACTATACTCGGACCAAATATTACAGAAGATGGAGATAAAGGAGATAGGTATATAAAACCACAAAGACTAAACTGGGAAGGACACATCATGAGAAGGAAATCTACGATATGGGGAGAAGGATAACACAATGGATACACCTATGGCCAAAAGGCAGAGGCAGACCAAGAAATACTGGGAGTAATTGAATTAAAGAAGATACCAGAATCCTAGAAATAGAAGACTGGAAAGCAATATGCAGAAACAGAAAAGAATGGAGAAAGCAGACAGACTTATGTCATAAGGAGATACTAGACCTAGGTTGCTGCGATCACTTCCGGAAGACGAAGGTTTGCTGTCATATGTTGGTTCGTGTTCAGTTCCTGAACCAGATTCTTCTATTTGAGTATATGGTTTCAGTAGAGGCGTATTCGTATTCGAGAAACACGACTGGAAGCTCTTGTGCACAATTTTGCCAAGGGAGCAGAAAGCAGACAAGGAACTTAGATAAGGGAGTATTTATTTATAAAGTTGTGAACATGCAGATGCAGATACAATTGTATCTAAGATGTAGAAAAAATATAGAATATTGTGAGGAAAAGATCAAACACCTGATACGACATAGAACACTGAATCAACTGAGCTTAGAAAAATGATGCAAATAAATAATCCAATAACAGAAAAAACATTTAGCAGCATTTAGAACCAAATTACTATTCTCAATTCTCGAGCGGCCAATATGCTATTGATCTTGTCAATGTCACTAAGATGAAAGCTTTCATATGATGGCTACATTGCTGTAATTTGTTAAGTCACAATAGTGGAATGTGTAGGGCCTATGAAAGTAGACCATTTTATTCTTTTGGTTTGTAGCGTCTTTCGATTGTTGATTTTCGAGAATTGTTATTAGCCCATATTGAAGCGTTAGCCCACATTTAGTTACTTTTCCCTACCTTTTTAGGTGTAAAAAAAAGTTATTTAAATATATTTATGTCAAAGAGCATAAACTGCCTCAATATCGACTTTAGAGGGTGTCTGATTAATCCCAACTCCGCATTGCGTCATTAACTAGGAATAATAATATCGTCGGTGATATAACAATGCCTCCTATCTAAAAAATATTTCATGGTTAACAAAAAACCGCCTCTTTGAACAAATTTTGATAATAAAGTCGAATTTCAGTAGCGTTGGCGGTTTTAATGTGAATATTCATTATTACAGTTGATATATATTCTGAAATTTTAGAAAAATCACTTTATTAGTGGATACAGGTATTGTTTTAAAAATTTCATTTGATTTAATCGCCACAATCATATAATACAACACTTTTCCAAAATTGGGTTTCTCGCATTTATATAAAAAGACAGAAGGCGGAAGAGGAACATAGAATGAAAATGCTTTTATATGAAAAAAATTGAACCTGTAGGCTAAGAATCAAGATTAAAAAAAACGATGTGAACAATAAAACATTTCTCAAATGATATTCTATGTGTTTAAAATTTATTTACAGCGTATTTTAAAAATCACTGTCGAATATTATAAATTTCGTGGTTCCTTCGGATTATTTCTTGGTTTTCCTCTTCAGTGTAGAATACCATTCTCCTCATATTCACTATCTTCAAGCAGTATACTTTCAGATATTATGCCAGCTTCAAACATCATTTTTATTTGTGAGCTATCAAAAATATGATTTGTTTTTTGTAAACGATTTGTTTTATTTTGTAAATTTTGTCTATTTCTTGAAAAATAAGCTTAGCGGTGGACTTCTCTAAGTGGAATCGTTTATAAAATTCGTCATCCGATCAAAAATTGCAATATTCCATTCTATGTGGAACGGAATAAGCTCATTCTTTTGGCTTTTGCTGTATTCTATCAATCAGTTCAAGCATTCATATTAAATATTTAATTACTATTTGTGTGACGAATATATCGAAAAATGAACTAATCAAATATAGATATAATAAATAACTAAACTACTTTTGATGTATAATTTTTTATGTTCTGTTTCTACTCTACTTTTTAATTGTCACATGAGACTAACTAATAACTTATTTGGCAATAATAGTTAGAAGCAACTTTATTAGGAGATGAAGAAAATCGAGCTTTAAACTGTTAATTACGCAATTAATGAAATCACAACATTTGCCATTGTGATTAACACCATACTAAATATTGTCTTTATCAATATTGAATTTTGAATTCTATGAGTTTAAAATTTTTACAAGCATTAACAATATTAAAAATCACCGAAAATCTTAATTAATTATTTCCCAGACGATGAATACATAAATTTTTAGCGTATATATATATATATATATATATATATATATATATATATATATAGAGAGAGAGAGAGAGAGAGAGAGAGAGAGAGAGAAAGAGAGATTTTTAGAGTTATTGACACGACATGCGCAGACAATTATTGCTCTACACAAACATATATATTTTATCACATTATCATATCACCGAAGATATAACACTTAAATATATTTTGATTTGTATCGTTATCGTTGAGCGTTAATTAATTTAAAATGAAGGTTCTGAGCAAAAGTTGATAAAGCGCATGCCCAATTATATTGATTATCTTGATAAATGTATAAATTAAGTAATTTTGATAACGCAGAGCTTAGTTTTTAATCCAAAATAAAGTATACAAGGTGTATTATACCATGATCGGAGCTATTTTATTAAAATAAAACCAATCTGTAAATGTAACACCACGTGTCTTTATTGAAACGTCTTGACGAAAAGCCGCGTATTAGAATCGTCTTTTCTCGAGTCCAAAATACTGGCCTCAACC
This sequence comes from Diorhabda sublineata, assembly GCF_026230105.1. Taxonomy (NCBI): domain Eukaryota; kingdom Metazoa; phylum Arthropoda; class Insecta; order Coleoptera; family Chrysomelidae; genus Diorhabda; species Diorhabda sublineata. The sequence goes on from NC_079482.1 coordinate 9,092,706, forward strand.
CCCCATGCCTGTTGAGCCAATTAATTGTAACTTTTAATTGACTCGTACAAAGGTGGCGGGATAGCTATGAAACAAATATATAATCGATAACCTATATAATACACAAGGTAGAAGAGATCCCGAAGTATTAAGAAAACATTAAAAGTTTTGTTACTACTAGAAAAGAAAATCGATAATCCATTTTCTCTTCCAATATGCATACTGTCAATCTGAAGTGAAGAACGTTTCAAATGAATTTGCCATGAAAATTCATTTTCTCAATGCTTTTGAAGGATTAAAATGGTAGAAAGATAGAGATAGAAAGTTTCATAAGGGATAAAAGCAACCGGTCTTTTCAATGGTTTATTTTAACACTAATAAATTATATTTATAGGTCTTGATAAAAATATTGTAACATAGATAATCATTTTTATATTGATTTAGGGATAAATACGTTAGCTCTTATGAAAGGTCAAAATTTATAAACGGTATATAATTTGCAAGAGAGATTTTGTGAAATATTTGAGTGGAATAATAGGGCATATGCATTTTTTTATATTTTCAATTCATTTATTACATAATTATAATTCGATAAAAAATATATTTTCCGTCAAAAAAGTCCCAAATATTTTCTCTCTGTTAAATTTGGCTTGCTTTGAACATCGCTATTTTTGCGGGTGTTGGATTAGATCACTCGCATGTGTTTTTAAAATTCTCAAAAATAAATTTTGACATAATAAACTTCAGGAAATGGTAATTACATAGCCTATTATTACATACAAGACATTATAATATGAATAATAATACAACAGCAAACTCAATATCTCAAAATTATTTATAGGTTATGTTTTAGTAACTAACGCTGACTGTAGGTATTTTCGGTAGATTGTCCGATTGTGCTTCCACAAAACCACTCTCAGCCATCTTCGTAGATGTAATGAATGTTACAAAAATAATCAGATTATAAAAGCACTTTAAGAAGACAGTAATAAACATGATATTTCTTCAAAACACAACCAAACTCTGTTTTGACCACTATAAAAACAGGACCTGGCATTTGACGTCACGACCAATGATAATTCGTTTATCACATTTGAATTTTTTCGCTCCCTTATTTTGCACTTTTTAATGATCATTTTAAAAATTGAGAACAAATTGAATGTTGAAATAATGATCTTATAATAATATTGCCACTATGATGTTCCTCAGAACAAATTATCAATTAAATTTCTACCACATTCATATTCCTCATTGTAAAAGAATAGTACCCACTTGAATCCTGTTTTTATTTGAACTAGATACTCATAAAAATGAATATGATATGAACTTAAGTAAAAACATAAAAAAAACTGCAGCATTTAAGGCTGATATGGTGCCTTTTTTTGGGCATTCTCAATGTATTTTAGACCTTGGATTTTCCTCAAAATGTGTAGGCACAAACAAGGCATCTGAAAATCATAATCACCTGCTAATATGTTTTAATCTGGCACCGAATTGTTTCGACGCTATTTAACAACGATAAAAAACTGTATATTTAGCAGCAATTGGCGACAGGATCGGGCAGAAACAATAGAGATACCAGGGATGGGGTCAATTAACTAGCAGGCTTGTTGCCTCTATCTGGAATATCTCTATGTCTTCAATGCATAGAATACTTTATGACATCGTTCGCCTCAAAATACTGTCCGTAAATGTCGAATTTCGCTACGTTTCATTAGAATTTTCCTATTATTTTTCATTTTTGTTCCCAACAGAAATATATTTTCTTTCAAAGCCCCATGATAAACTGTGTCTTTTATAAATTTTTGACTGCATGCTTGTTTTGTGTCATGAAAATTGTGATTCACTGTGTGTATATCTTTTTTATTCTAATTCAGGTTCTTTTGCTAGTACTGATTGCAGCTTCAACATGTTGTTCAACTACCTAAAAATTATATGAACAACTATTTACTTGTTTTTTCAACTTCTTCATGAGAATTATTCAATGAATTCAATAAAAATAACAGAAATATTGGACCTCCGCGACTTTGGTCACTCAAAACATGCTTTTTTACTTTACTTTTAAAAACTTATGTTCTGTTGACATTGAATTACTCAATCTATTCGAATTGTTGAAAGAAGAAAGTTATAATAAAAGCTTACTTGAATTGATCTTATATTGCTTAGTTTTGTAGTTTATAAAAAAGAAAAACTGCGGTTCTGTAAATATAAATGTAAGAATATGTATAAATTCACTACGTTGCTTTTTTGCAAGCGGAAAATGTTATACATTTACAAGAATTTCTTTCTCATCAATCTGTTAACTCTTCATAAACGAATAAAGTTGACTTAATTTTAGGTTTAACTAAATACTACTAATAAACCTATTTTTTTCAACCGTTAATAATTTATGATCTTTACGTGTAAATTGAATGAATTACATTGTTTTTAATGCAAAAAACTGGTATCACATTGTTAAACCTAAATTATTTAGAGTTCGATAAAAGTATTTAGATACTTTCTGTATGCATCGTATCAATCATTTCCGGTATGTTTTGCACTATCAGTAAATTAATACAGAATAATGAACGTAAATTAAATTTTAACATATTAGTTCGCCCAGTAGTATACTATACTCGTAAAAACTGTTTAAAACGACAATAAAACTCAGAAAGAATTTTATAGGTACAATAAACTTTTATATATAAAAGGTGTACCAATCTTACAACAAGCATAAAATGGCGGATTGATACCTAGGAGAATTATCAACATACAATGCGGTTCATATGTATAGAATAAATTCGATTTTGTATGACCTCAGCAGTTTTTTTGTTGATAATAATAAATAATAGGCATTTTAATTATGATTGGTTATGGCAATAAAACAAGAACTCAAAAGGATATTTGTGCAATTTTTAATAATAACAACACGCTTCGCAGTCTACAGTTGAATGGTGGTTATTTTGGACATTTAATTTAATTATAAAGTAATTGAAAAATACATTCTAAATATTACGCAACATTACTACCATCATTCTACGTAAAGTTTTATGATAGACATTATCAAAAATCTTACATCTTAAAAGTTAATTATCTCAATTATGATTCCACACGATCCTCTTTCTTATTTAAAATTTTCGAGGGGGTGCTTATAATTCAGAGGGTGTGCTGAATTTATTCCATACCTATGGACCGCATTGTAGGAAGAAAGAAAATAGGGAACAAATCATAACAAATTTTATGGACAAAGAATAGAGACAATATTTGAAAATTCTACGAGGGTGAAACAAATATAAACGAGACTTTTGGACCTGCGCGCGCAATAGTGATGGAAGAACGTTCCGCTGTTATTGGCTGTTAGGTTGGTTTGTCAGGAGTGGGGAAGGCACGTGACTCATCATCATAGACTCGCTCAGTGTCCATCGTTATGATGTCCGAGCAGGAGGTACCTCCCTCTATTGCGCAACGTATTGTTATAAAGTTTTTAGCTGCAGAAGGTGTAAAACCGGCCGAAATCTTGAGAAGATTGACTGCACAGTTCGGAGAAAAGACGCTGTCGCGAGCTAGAGTGTTTGCTTGGCATAAACAGTTCGTGGAGGGCCTTGAACGTGTTGAAAATGAGAGCCATGACCGCAGACCCCGCACCAGCATTACAGCGGGCAACATCGACAGTGTTCGTCAACTTGTTGAAAGTGATAGGTGTCTAACAACTTCGGATATTGCAATTGCGATATGCAAGACTTGCATATCGCCGCAAAAGACGACACCTTCCAATGAGAAAAGTGATTCTCCTCCATGACAATGCTCGCCCCCATACGGAGGCCCTGACAGTACAAAAATTGGAGCAACTGGGTTGGGAGACACTGGAACACCCTCCATACAGTCCAGACCTGTCTCCCTGCGACTTCCATGTCTTTGGTCCTCTCAAGGAAGCTTTGGGAGGGCAAAAATTCCACAGCGATAATGAGGTTGAAGCATATGTGCGCAATTGGCTACAAACACGACCTGACTCTTTTTACCTGGAAGGAATTAAAAAATTACCTATACGCTGGGAAAAATGTGTTTCTAAATCAGGAGATTATGTAGAAAAATAAACTATGATTGTTTGTGCGTTTAAAATCAAAATAAATATTATAAAAAATAAGTCTTGTTTATATTTGATTCACCCTCGTATTAACAAAGAAGATGATGTGAGTGATAATGGTACAATTCTAGAATTTGAAGAAAAGCCGACAGAAGTGGGATGTAATGGATTATCAACAAATTGGAATACCACAAAACAGAAAAGTCAATAGAAATGATTGAGCTAATAAAATACGGGGGAGATAACTTTATATACCGAAAAATTAAGATCATGGAAACAGTATAGGAGACGTATGCCAAGACAATGATCTACTTTATTGATTAAACCAATAATGGCGAGAGAAAATACCAATTTATGTAGCAATTATAGAGGGGTTAGTTTGCCGTATATAAAATACTAACAACAATAATAACTAAAAGACTAAAAAAAGTCAGTAGAAGCCGAAATAGAGGAGTATAAAAATGGCTTTAGAGAAAGAAAATCAACAGTGCCATTCATACTACAAGGAAAGTGATAAAAAAATGCTAAAAGCGCTACTTCACCCAAGCATTCGTTTTAAAAAGAAGTCGTATAAAGGACATGTATCATCTGGACGTACCCCAACAGTTAATACCATTGGTGACAATGACTATGTTTAATTCTAGGGGAAGGGTAAGGACAAAAGAAGGACCATTTGTGGGATTTGAAATGGTAATGAACTCTCAGCGGTCACTGATTATTGGTGAACAATGAGATGGAATTAATTCATTACATAGGCTGTTACTATTGCTACAACGATTCGATTTTTGAAGCCTACTTGAATGAATCCAATAATAACTACAATGAAAACATTGCAGTGGATATTTGTGGATGTTAATTTGTGTCTTCTCCAATTAGAAATCAGAATTTGTAGTCAATACATCCGGAAATCTAACGAACTGAAATGTGATCATTAAATTGTTGTGGTTAGCAAAAGCTATAAGTATAATATTTGAAGATACTGATACAGTATTATCAAGAATTCTTTTCAGTCGTATAAAGAATACTGAAAATAATTGAAAAGTATCAAGTATCAAGTATCAAAGTGGTTTGTTTGATGCTGATATTTTCTTCTTCTATAATCCATTAATAATAAACTGCAATGATTTATAAGCATTTCAACCAATTTACAGAAGTTTATAAAAATTGAATTTTGTTTTCCTTTTTCTCTGTTACAGATTTGGTTCTTTGTGTAACTAATTTATTTTATCAAAATAATATCCTATTTTCCAATTTTCTACCATTTGAAATTCATTTTATGTTGTTGACTTTGTATTGATTTCAGTTACTGAACTGACACCTCTACGTTCCCAAAGATTAATAAATCTTCTGTTAGTGACACTAATGCAATGAGTATAACCATCCTATAAAATTGGAACTCAACAAAGCTCGAGGGGTTGTGCCACTATTTCATGGGCTTTTGTGTCACTGGGTTAGTACATAAAACATTTGGTCATGTCTAAATAAGTTTGTATGTAATGTTTTGTTATTAAATATGTTATCCGGATAGTATTTTTTACATTATTTTCTTCACTTTTCCAAGTTGTTTGAGGCTTGATATTGAATATAGTATACAATGAGCTTTCTCATAACTGAATGTCAATTGACATTGTTTGGTCAATTGGCATTCATTCTTACTCAAAGGAAGATTTCTTAGCGTAGAGTGAGGAAGAAAAAGTAACCTACTCACTGTAATTGATTATTTACTTAATGATTATTAGAAATGTATAAAATAATTGAAATTCTAGGATATATTTTTTGTTTTCAATAACCCTAATATACATTAATTCCAAAATTTTCATGCCAAGAAATGTTTACACTCGCTTCGTAAAAACTCATCATCCTTTCGAATAAATTGTTAGATATTAAATTTTCAGTGGAGTCAGTTTTCCTCGTTATTAGTATTCCCTAAGGAAAGTTCTCTATTATGATTACCAAAAATATCATAGATTTCTCTGAGTATTTCAAATTAACGTTTACATCATCAATTATTTTTGTTATTAATATTTATTAACCCTTTTCTATACACTTCGTAATTTGAATGGATGAATTATTCATAATGAAATTCTATCTATAATACTATATATATAGAAGGATAAGTATGCTCAGTGACATTAGTTACACTCTGAAAAAATAATCTATCGATCTCAATTGTTTTACTACCTGGTATATAGAAAAATCCTGAGTCTATATATCGACTTAATTCACCTTGATGTGAAAATTCTATTTATTTTTTCACCGTTTCGACGTAGTAAACAATGGAAAATTCCAGTCCATTTCCCTACTTTACATAAGCGACGACAATGTTTGAAGTAAACTTTTATTACGTACTATATTCGTGGAGAATGCCAATGGAGATGTAAATATTTAGATGACAATTATTCCAAAAAATGGGAACACGCGCTTCAGTTGCTGTTTTATGCAAGCACGCTTCGGTGGTTAGCAGAACCGGAGCTAAAACATTAACAAATATTATGATCTTTAACTTATGCAGAAATTTGATTCATATTCATATTCATTCAAAATTATTGTATTATAAGTTTGATTTTAACTATTAGAATCATCTCAATGTGTTAAATAAGAAAATAAAACATCAGTGACGATATTAAAATGAACATTGTTAATCTTTTTATTTATTTTATTGTGCAAGACAAATTTTGGTAGTTTATCTCACTTCATAATATCCAACACCTATATACTAATAATCCAATCGCCTTACTGATTGAAACAGAAATAGCGTACTTAAACAATGAAGATGCCACCGTCGAATTTATGTTTGTACCATCACATTCCTGTCTAAAAGAATATAAGGAAGTAGACCAGCTAGCCCGATCAGCAATAAGTAAACAGGACTGTATCCAAAATAGACAAAGTTTCTGTTCAAGACATGAAATGCGAAATAAAATCTAAAGTGTTGAGTACGTGGTAAAACATATGGAGTGCAACACAAAACAATCTGAAAGAGATCAAATAATCAGTGAATCTTTGGCCCCAACCAACATCAAACAGATTACACCAAGTGAGAATATCGCACTTACGCCTGAGTCATACCAATTCAACCGATAAAAATGTAAGTGAGTTACCAAAATGCGAAACATGTAATGTAGAACTTAGTGTTAAGCATATAATGACTATATACAATATGAAGACTCAAGAAAGAAATACGATATTTCAGTGAATGTAGTGGAGACTGTTGAAGAAAAAATGAATGTAGAAAATATTATTGGTTAGTACCTGCTTATATATGTTATTGTAAATATTTTTTATCTGTAAAATGTACAGTAACGTCTCTTTTCGCTAATAACCGTAGAAGTTGAAGTGAGCAGAAAAGTAAAAAAATTGGTAGTTTGAAATTGAATTAAATCTTCAGATTTGAGTTTATTTGATTAAGAATTATAGACCTATCTTTCAGCGATATTAAGGGCCCTCTATGTGGTATAATTCCTTTATCAGTTTTGTTTGTCAAACTTATATTTTCATCAACAAAAGCGCTTATGATGAAACCAACATATCAAATGAATTTGTTAAACTTGCCCATATTTCGGTTCTTTTTTCAAATGGCTCTGCGTAGCTAGTATTATGTATGTAATACTTTTTTAATAGCTACGCATCTGAATTCATGATCTGATAATTGGATAGCTCTATCTACCAAACTTATACTCACTGATCTTTTTTGTGATATGGGATAGTATAAATGTTTAAAAATCTTGAAGACCAAGTTGTAGGTGATCTATTGCATGATATAGGATTTAGTTCACAATGATATGGCGGTTTTGCGCAGCACAGTTACGTTTTTTCTGCTATATCTTCCACGGCGTATTTCATAAAACGATGTTTGTGTTAATTTGCTATACCTAATAGTTCTTTTTTATCAAATTATCTTCAAATTCAATACTTTTGGTGGTTAACCAGTCAATAATTTCTTGGTTTCTCCAAGATGAAGTTGGAGTCTTCTCTATGCGTCGAGAATGCTAACTTGCGTTATCCATAACTACTACTGAATCAGCCGGAAGATATTTTATCATTTCACTAAAATAGTCTTCAAAAACATCCGAATCCATGTCCTCGTGGTAATCATCCGTATGGAACGAACTACTGAAAGGTTAGCAAACTTTTTAAAAATCGCTCTTCGCTTCCAATATGGACGATTATTTTTTTTCCTTTACCTGAAGGCACCTTAATACCCGTTGACCTTGAAGTGGTCCATAAAAGTTTTTTAGTTATCAACGGAATACTGTTATCCTGGCCAAGCTCCAGTAAAATCCTATCTAGGGTGGGTATTTTTTTTGTAAAATAAAAAGAGTGAACTTTTCTTCGAATTACACTTTTGGTGTCTTCATCAAGGATTTTTACTGGTATGCCTGGATTTTTCTTGGGAAGTTCCACTTGGCCTGCTATCTTTCTCCCCTGCAATAATTAAAAACGGTGGACTTTCCAACTCCAGTCAATCGGGAACATCGGTCGACAGTTTCTTGTACAGTAAATTTCGGGTAATCGTATTTTATTCAATCGTATACATTTAAAATAATAAGTTTTTCATTCACTGATAGTGGAGAATTATTGAACATCTTTTCGTTTTATCGAATGAAACTATAATAACAGTAATAATATTCTGTACAATATAACAGCAATGTAACTAATTATATCTTTTTTTCTTCTGTTTTCCATATAAATTCTTCAATTTGATTTATGTGATCAACAAGCATCCATCCCTTGGATATTTAGGTACATAATATGAACTCACTAAATTGTGTCCCGTAAGTCATTAATTTTGTCAAGAGACGATTATTATATTATAAACGTGTATCAAGTCACATAGCTGTAAGAATATTGTGAAATATTAATGACACCGGGAATCGAGAATATTATTTATGAGACACTTTCTTGCTACCCTAAATTAATATTTCACCTAGTTGTATAGTGTAAGGTGATTCAATGGAAAATGAAAAATGTAAGCTTTCCAACTTGAAATATCTAACATGATAGATTATAATATCTGTAAGTGTAAATTTAGTAATTGAATATCTGCATTCTTGTTTCTGTCCTCTGTTGATTGGAATGGTTTCTAATCCTAACATGAAACATCTTGTTATTGTAGATTTTTTGGATTCTTTCAATAAGGTAAGTATGTACACAAAAGTTCGAAGTTTTATCTTTATTTTACTCTCATCGCCGAGACATAAGCTTTCTCCAAATCAATTAAAGCTACGATATATTCGCACCTGATTTCTTTAACACTGTAATTATCTGCAAGATCTACATGTAGTGAAACCGTTACTTAGCCCAATATATTATCTAATCTAATTATGAGATATTTTCCAAAATAGCACCTCTTCATTTTTCCTAGACATGAAAAAAGTACTGAGACAAGATTTGGTTCTACATTGGTTAAATTTCACCAAATTGTGTATTCCATTTTTGACTTGGTCTTCCTTCTTTTTGTATTTTTGATTTATATATGATTTGAACTTATTTATCAATGTCTATTCTTTCGATATGTTTCCACCTTAGATGGATCTATTTTATGTTAATGTTAATTTCTCCCTGATATTCTTATATCTGATTTTGTCCCGTGTGTGAGCGTCCATGATTTATAATCATAAGCTTAACTGGCTCGTGAATGGTGTTATATCTTTTTATTTTTGTTTCGAAATGTTTTGTCTATAATGGTTTTGTACCACCCATAATACAGCATAATTATTTATTTAAGTTTTCAATCCCGTTATTCATATCTTCATTTTGTTTTTCTGTTTCTTCGTACGTGGCTACCAAGTATTGTACTCGTATCTTACAGCCCTTCCAGAAATCTATGAATACTAGATATGTCTATTTTCCAGATGTCTCTTCTTTGTAGTTGTTTTATTATGAATATATAATTATGAGCGCTCCTTTTTAATCTAGTAAATCTACTTGTGCCTCCAACAGATGACCTTTTATTGTAATCCTGGCACTGCTATTGGTCTCGTTTTATCTGTATAGTTGTTATTAGTACTATTAGTAAAATCTTGGCTTCTGAAATTTTTCCATTTTGTTAGGTTTTATTCATAATTTTCTATAAAAAATTCAATAATATATTATTATTAGGTTCTTCTAATATATAGTAATATTCTATCGGGTTTATTATCTATCTGTTTTTATTAAGTTTCTCTTTTAACTTATTTTTATATTTAGTTGGGTTTAATATTTGACTAGCAGTAACGCTTATATATTGAAGGAAAAGGAAGACCACTGCATATATATATATATATATATATATATATATATATATATATATATAAGCTAAAAAAAATTTATATCTTATTATCAATTTGAGCCGAAATTATTTGGGGCCCAGATATAGCTCAACACAATTCCAACTGTTACTTATATCTTCAAATTTGTAACCGTCGATATTTGGATGATTTTTATAACCTTTAGAGGAATCATCACATGATGGTTTAATTCAATTCAACAAACTTTAATGATGTACTAGTTACGAGTCCTAGAATAATTATAGAAATTGCTGGTTTCTGAACTTGTTTCCTCAATTATCTCACAATAATGTCATTTGTGCTTTCACTACTTCTCTTATATTGTACTCCCTTTTCCAAATTGCAAACAATTCACATTCCCTTTCCGTTTCTTGTTAACTAAATTGTTTCAAATATATAAAAATTTCCAGATTTTTCTATTTGGAGGAACAGTAAATATTCTCCCCTTTTTTAATCAAGCCCTACCACCAAACTACTATTTAAATACTCCTTTTATTGATTGGTCTTGAAATGTCGACAAATAAATTCTACAGATCCAGAGGAAACAAGAGAAAATTTGGCTTTATTGTATCTGAGTATCTAGGCAAGCATATAAACGTCTGCATCAGATCACTCCTAATCTATATTGGATTTAGTGTGTATAAAATCAATTTCAACCCTAATCACAATTGATTTAATCAAGCGTGACGTACACTGCTGTTCGAATTGTTTCCAGTGTAGTAAATACCAACCTCCAAGTTATTCAATCATTTCCAAAAGTACTCCAGTGTTATTGATTTAGAAAAAATGTTTTTAAACTAAACAACAATCGACTGTATGGATCTTTCAAGACGAACCAAATCCAACAAAAGTTGTTTGCGCACGAAGTATTTCGAAGCAAATGGTCGCCTGTTTTTTTCGGATTAACTGGATATGTCGCCACCGTTCCATTAGAGCAACGTGTGCAATGCAATGAAAAAAAATCAGGGAAACCAATCGAAGAAGTCGAATTATTTTCCACTACAACAAAGCTAGCTCTCACACATCATCAAACAAAAATGTTTTTGAACAGTCAAAACATTGAATTGATGGGTAATGGATATTCAGTATCCAGTTTCTTTCTATTCCAACAGGTCAAAAATAAATTGCCAGTCAACGTTTTTCTACATCCGAGGAAGCTGTTGATGCGTTCAAATTACATGTTTTGAAGGTACCTCAAACGAATGGGAAAAATGCTTCGACAGTTGATTCAAACGCATGCAAAAGTGTATTGATTCATTATTGTGTGTATTATTTATGATAAACAAACCTTATGTGTATTATTTATAATAAACAAAACTTGAGTAGCAACCTCCGTACAAATGATACTGAAATGACAGTTACGAATATTTACGAATATTGTTATGTAAAGAGAAAAAAATCAATTTTTGTTCTTAAGCCGACGTAGTCGATAACAATGTCTTCTGCTAAGCCTATTCTTATAATGACATCGTCCTTATCCTCATCAGCTGTAGTAGCGAGGATAATATGTGAAATGGAAAGGAAAGATGATTATTTTATTGGCACATTGGTACTTGCGATGAAAAATGGTCTTATTGTGTCTAGTGAAATAAAAAATTAAGTGTACATTCCAGATTATCTAACTATCAATGGCGAGGTATCTAGTGGACAGCTGATGCGAATTCATGAGGTTTTATTGGAAAAATCTCCAGGTTTACTTATCCGAAAACAGGTTCTCTTACAACAAGACAATGGCAAACTATATACTGAGGAACTTACGCGGAGTAGCATAGTAAAAATTTTAATACAAAAGAGATGTTGAAAATGCAGTGCAAATAATGGTTTTACCAATCTGAAAAAACTTGCAGAACGGCAAAATCATAGAATACGATGGGCTACACCCTCTATATAAAGAATTTTGAGTCCGTTATCAATTCGTTGTTATTGAATCTGTTTCTTTCCCAATATGACGCCGTAAAGCTTTTTTGCTCGTTAATAATAATCACCCTTGCCATAAATATTCAGTACTGCAATTACAATGAAAAAATGAGATAATTCACAGATTAGATTCAATAATAAAAGTTGATGAAGATTTCCTAACTTCCACGAACTATAACTAATGTAATGTCCTTGTTTTATTGTTATCGAAGTAGACAATACTTTATATAATGATAAGAAAATGAAACAAAGAATTATCGAGAAAAGTTTCAATATGATCAAATACATTATGGAATAATATGGAAAAAATATTCGTAAACAGCAATCAATCAATGCATTTTTCTTGGTGAATATTGAGTTTTTTAAAACTCTTAACGGTAACTTAATATATGACAGATAAATGTGATTGATAAGCATTTTTATATTAGAGATAGAAAATACAGTCCTTTAAAATACATAAATTCGTTCCTTAACCTCCTTTTAGAACACTTCTGTTGTAATAAAATAGCTTTTTTAGTAGCACTCGTTTTTCTTCACATCCTTTCTTAAATAAGCACAGCCGTAAAGTACTAGGGAGTTTTCGGTTATTTATATCTATCATCAAGAATTAAATTGAGGAATCAGTGGTGAAAATGGTTTTGTATAGGAAAAACATTTTTATATTAATACCTGTAAACCTGATGTTGAAAAGGTAATTAAAGTCAATTGAAGTAGCAGAAAAAAGTGAAAATTTGAAATTTCTTGGCAGATACGTAACATAAGTAATACAGGTATACGTATTCAATCTATTTTTACTAGAGTAAAAGATAGAATATTAACCAATAAATTGCTTACATAGTATATAAAATTCCTTGTTTAAATTGTGACAAGAAGAATATTGGTCAGTCGAAGAAGTGTTCATTGCGACACATTGTACACCATGGAAAAAAAGGTTTTGACAACTGAGAAAAACCAAAAAAAAGCCGTGATCAGCAGAGCTCCATCACGAAAGTCGAATTTTTCGTCGAATGAAGAATTTAACTAATACACAAACAAATCTTTCCATAAAATGAATTTCTTGGAAATGATATCAATTCTCAATCTTATTTCTTTATATGGAAAATTTGCTATTCCTCAATAACTTTTCATTTCACAAGTTAACTCTCTCTCTCGGATGAAAATTCATAATTTCAATAGACTCGGTGATCTTGAACCCTCTTGTTCAATTCCAATTGACAACAAAGAAAAAATTGTCATAATGACAAGAAATTTCGAAAATGGGAAGTAAAAAAATCACCCTAGCAACGATTATACTCGTATTATTCATTAAATAGTAGGTGGTCCAGTTCAACAATTACAACGATCAAAATGATTTCGGGCGTTTTGTGCTAGAAGAACTGAAGAAGAAAACTTTGAACTTGAGAAAGACAATTCTTCAACATCACCCCTACTTGCATGCGAAGTTCGAACCCTCTAGTTAAACTTTTTCTGACCAAAAAATAAGAAAATATAACAAAAATGACCATAAAAGCATCTCGCAACTAATTGAACCTACACGTGAAATTTCATTTTTCAGTCGCTTTTCGTTTGACCTGCAGAGGTGAGCAAAGGTCAAAAAACACTTTTGCTCTGCGACCCCTTGAAATATTCATTTGTTTTCAACCAAACTCTAATAACATCAAACCGCCGCCAAAAAAGCCATGTATGCTAATTTTGAACCAAATCGGACCCATAGCAATTGCTCGAGAGACGAAATTAAGAATTGAAGCTTAGAAGAGATATATAGATATATATAAACTACAGACATTCGAACAACCATCATAATCGTGTTCAGAATGTCTCAAAACATGGGAAAAATGATGTGCCCCCAATTTTTTTTCTAGTCATGCCTACCGTAATAGTCTAATTTTTCCTTGAAAAACTAAAAACAACATATATTGCCCAAAATGATCAATGCATTAATAAGAAAACTGATTTAAATAACCTTAGTGTAATCTATGCATTTTTTTAGATTTTGAAAAAATATATTGTATAAAATAAATCAACGCCATTGACAACCAGCAAAACTCACTTAACCTATAAATTTCAACTTCACCTATAAAATTTAATGTCATTCATAAACTATTCAACATCTTTCACCACAACCTAACCTTATCTAACCTATAAAAATTTTGAAGTTGATGAATCTAAAAATTTATCACACTGCAATTCTTAACTAATTAATCTAAGTAATTTTCATTATTGATATATATTTACACATATTTGTTATATTATACTTAACCATAATTTCAGTCCCAGAAAATCAATACACAGTTTTCGAAAGCTCGGAATATATTAGAGTTAGTATACTTTGGTGTTTTATCCCATTACGAAAACGCTCATTATCTAGCTGATAAGACTTCGTTCCAATATGATGACGGCATAATATCTAATATTGCATCATCGCCTATTCCTGGTCTGCCATATTTCGAAACATTCCTCTCGCTTCCCGTTCCATCCAATTTTGCAATAATTCTGCTTACTGTGCTTCTAACAATTGTGAATTGTTAAATAAAGCATATGCTTCTTCGTGACTAACGCCGTAATCTACCATCATCAGAATTTCTATAATTTCTCTTTCCGTTAGCAATAGTAATAAAATTGGTTTGATGTTAACAAATGTTGTTTTAAAAGCAGTTGGAAAAAATGAAATGAAATGAATGAATGAAAAAACAGTTGTTTGTACTAGGGAACTTTGAGCTTTAATTCCTTTAACTATGTAGTTTTTCTTTTAAGTTTAAAATCAAGTTTATTTTTTTTTCATTAATTTTTTTTCTTTTTTTTTTCTTATGTGACATGTTTTTGCATTTTTTTCAATGAACGTGATACGTTTTATGAATTTTGTGCATTACTTTATCATAACTATATAAATTCATTTATGAGTCAATTAATATGGACATATAATCAAAAACATCCAAGAAAATATTTTTAGTTGAGCATAAGGACATGTTAAATATATTTTATATTTACATAGATTTCTTTAACTTTCAACTGCATACCGCTGCATAGGCCAATTAATTTGACCTATCAGAGTAAAATTTACTAGAAGAAGTAGGTGAACATATGACTCGATTTAATTATTCATAAACCTTTTAAAAAACCTTGCAATTAATTACTTCATTATAAATTGCAATTTCGATACTTAATCATTTTGTCCCAATATAACGTTAACCTACACGTCGTAAACGTTGTATCATCTCTACAAATTTCATACGTTTCACTGAACGCAATCACAAACTTGTTGACACAAATTATTACTCCAACGTTCCAGTAAGATTAACCAATCGAAAATGGATAATCTTTGGTATACTAGCCCATGCAAGTAACAGCTTGCTTCAATTTTCGCGATAATTCAAGTTGTTTGCGGAGTAACGATATGAATTGCAAAACCGACAACTAGCAACTTGGTAAAGTTTGATTCAAACAAGCTTACGACAGCATTTTAATTGTGAGAAAATTAACGAGAATGTTAATTTCGGGTAAAACTTCATATCATATTCAACTCTTCAACCATATATTTCAAAGTTACATATATTATGAACGTTTTTAACAGATTAAATGAATCAATAAACAAAATGTCAAAATTTATGTTTGCTTGCACATGTGATATGAATTAACGATAAAATTCTGTTCTAGTTAAGTAATTGTGTCTCTATAGCCCTATTCCCAGTGATCCACAGGAGACTCGTCAGGAATCTACGTTGGGCGTTTCCAAAAGTGGCGGTCCAAAAAATTTATTTTGTTTCGACAGTAAAGAACAAAAATGTTGGCTTGACTTCTCCTATCAACATAGACAGATAATATAGGAAGCTCTGCCGCTTATAACTTGTAAAAACTTGCATATTACATATTCAATACAACGTGTCAGGACTTGCCGGCCGTCCCGTCGAAACACTTGTTAAAATGTGCAAATTAACTTATGATTTATGTGCTTGCACTCTTGCATGAGCTTGATTGATTTTTCACCAATATAAACACAATGGTCAAGGATTTCCGGAATTCCAGAAGCAGCTCTTATGGCTTACGGGTATCTTACAATATATTACTTATAGCAAAATCTGGAAAACTGCACAACTCCTGTTAAGGAGGTTTTAAAAACTGTTCTGCACAACTCTTCATTTGACCTACTGTACAAAGACGTATTAATGAAATGAGCTTTGTTTCTTGTGTGAGTATCTGCAAACAACTAATTTTTCTATTCAACTAGACGAGTCAACTTTACTTGGAAATGATGCATTATTATTGGCGTATGTTTGATTTGTTAAGGAAAAATCGATTCCATTCATAAACGTTATTTTGGTCGCAACAGATGGAGCTCCTGTCATGGTCAGGCGACATCGTGGGTTAATAAGCCATCTTAAAAGAATTATATCGAAGGTAACTGCAAGTCACTTATCCCCCGACAAGCTAGAAGCTAAAAATTTGAGTGATATATTGCACCAATCGCTTCAATTTGTGATTAGTGCAGATAACAAAATAAGAAGTAATTCATTTAATATTCGCTTATTTGCTTAATTATGCGATGGAAATTATGAAGACTTCCAACGATTACTGTTACATATCGAATTCGAAGGGTTTATCAAGATCATTTACTTTGTGACTCAGTTTTGGAGTTTCGTATAGTTTAAAAGAAAACCTGATCAATTTTAAAGCTGGTAGATTTGTTCAAAAAATTTAGAGACCTCAACTTACAATTATGAGGGGACAGCCTCAATTTAATAAAAAAAATGTAATTACAGCTTTTCTTATTAAATTGAAATTTATGAAGGAAAATATATGTCGGCGCAAATTTTTACACTTTTCAAACTTGTCGCAGGTGGAAAGCGTTCCGTTCAATATGTGATTGCCCAGCATGATGATTTTAAAATCATATTTGAAGATTCTGTCGGTAGAAATACGACCATAGGTCATAAATTCATTTGACGAAACGGATGTGGAGAATGTGTTATTGCAAGAGAAGCTACTCGAGCTTAACACTAATGAGAAGTGACATTTAAACGAGGTTATCACAAATTTTGACTACAGTTAGAAATACATGAAAAATATCCTGGACTCTAGGCAACTGTGCTAAAGCTTCTGATTGCGTTTCCCTTGTCATATCTTGACAAAAAAATTTTTAGTGCTACTACAAAAAAAGGAATAGATTGAATATCACAGAAATTATTATTATTATTCTTTATTCTTTACAAAACTCAAGGCAAATATTGATAATTTGCTTTCAATCCATGAAGTACATTCCTCTCATTAAAATTATATTTTTTTTTGTAAATACCATTGTGAAGTTACATTACGGTATAAGTGTTTAATTTTGAGTATATTACGACTGTTATAACAATAATAATTAATAGTGTAATAATTTATAGATTTGAATAAATACCTACAGCACATGAAAATATACTATATTTCTCTTAACCACTCCGAAGTTTTCTAAATGAAATTTATGAGAATTGATTGGTTCTTTTGCTGTGAGTCATTGTAGATTTCAAGAGAGTAAAATTTGTCAACTTTGCTTTTTTGATATCCACTCACAGCACAATGAATAATTAATTCTTCCTTAAAACTCAGCCACAACACAAGTTTCCATAAATAGCTCTAATTTTCGGCAAAATTTTGGGAATCAATGCTCAATGAGATATGTCCCTATTTTAAGTGGCTCAGTTGGGTTTTAACATCCAATGAATAAATAATTTCGGGTTTAATAATTTTCTGATAAAATGATAACAAGACACGCATAAACTATTATCTAATGTGTGTAAGCAGTTTACTCATAAAGAAAAATGAATTTTATATTTTTTTCTTCGTGACACTCTCTTTGTATTTCAAATGAATGCCGTATCATAAGAGAGGCAGAACTCATATTTAAAATCATTAATCAGTCGTATCAAATAGAAAATTTTTCAATGCTTGTCATAATATGTACGCATCATAATTTTCGTAAACGTTACCTTTTTGGCATGCGGTAATAAGTACACTCTAAAAATAATGTATTATGATTCTATGGAATATCTCTATAAAGAACCTTCATTTTGTAAATAAGAACTGAATTGATATGTGATGAACATGAGAAATGTTATCTGTGACTAGCTCAAATTTGATTTGTTAGAAAAGGAAATATAGAATTAAAATTATTATTAATAATCATTATTATAACATACATAAAATACAACACTGCTAATCGCCATGATCCTATTCAATAATTAGTGTATCGATATTATCGTTGCGAGAGTCTCGAAAACGATACTTTAAATTTTCCTTGCGAGACAAGCGAGTCACAAAGTCTCGTCTTAAGTCTCCCAAAAGTTTTGAAGTATCGCAGATAAAAATGGCAAATATAAATTAACTATTCTAATAATCATGATTGAAACATATTTTTTAAAGCCGTATAATAACGAGCAGCCTGTATTTACAATAACTGTTACGAGATGTTTTCAAGACTTTGGAATTAGAAAGAACAAGTATACTACAATGATGAAAGGACAATGACTCTGTTTCCGATCTTGAGTGCGATGGCGAGAGTTTTTCTCAGCACTCAAGCCACATCTGTAGAGGCAGAAAGCAGAAGCGTGCAAGCAATGCTCCAAAGATGGACCGATCTGGGCCTTGTAGAGGATTATAACCTGCTGTGGAGTTAGTAGCTTTTTGGTCTTAAGGAGGGCTCCAAGTTTTTGTGAAGCTGCCTTAGCTAATTTGGCCACGTGACTATGCCAAGACATATTGCCTCCAACCTAAATACCCAACTAGCAAAGTTGCGGAGATGGTGATATTCTATGTCCAGACAGGATCAGGACCTGAGCTTCAGTGCCAGCCTTCTTTGAAAAAAACTCAGCCTGGGTCATTCTACGGATTGTGGGGTTAGCCGAGTTTATTGAGGCAGCTGATTTGAAGGACAACACTATTGTACTATCCGCGGCGAAGCTACAGATCGAGTTCGCAGTTTTGTCGAGTAGATCGTTGATAAATAGGAGAAAGAGAATAGGTGACAAGATGCATCCCTGGGGAACACCAGCGTTGACCTCAACAATAATAGATTTTGTTTTTTTTATCAGTACTTTGTATTTGTTGGTGGAAGTGAAAACTAGAAGATTTTATAATTTTTTGTATCTATGGTCGATATATATGTTTTTGTTCATTACAATAAAAATTTGAACTGATTTCATTTGTGTATTTTCTTTAGATACAGAAATCAAAAAAATTCAAAGACTTTTGCGAGATCTTTGCGAAACTCTTGCGCTAGTCATAAGAAGAGACGAAACTTTCATTGCAAGACGAGACGAGAAAATATTTTCCACTTCTTTGAAGGATAAGATGAGATATTTCAAAGTCTCGTTCACCCTTTTTGAATTAAAAATTGGATGGCTTGACCAAGTAGTAACATATCTATAACTCAATAGTACATAACCTTTCATTACTAAATATAGGACTTTCGTAGATTCTGTCGCTTGTAACTATAATTTTAATCAATTATGAATGAACGTGCTATATATTTTTTGAAGTGTACATTTTATAACATACCGTATCACGGACAAACGATAACATAACCTCAACATATGGACCTAGTAATTATTCTTCGTCGGTTCTCTCGAGGACTACGAGACAGCTCATTTATTTTTCGGGAGCGAGAGCCTGACATCCTCGCAGGAAATTTGCACTGTATATTATTACAATCAGAAGTAGAGCGCGTAATTTGTGTGCGGGGAAGATTGTCACAAGGCTATTTATTTTGTATATAAAATATTATAATGACTTTATCACAATGAAATAATACGACTGTTTTTAGTAAAAGAAAATGTTGAGGATTCAGCACGTTGGAATTGAGTCATTGACTTTTGTTCAATTTAATATTCTACTGTTTGATCCTTGATATCAATATGCAACCTTCTGTTTCAATAATTAATGAACTTTCATATTTCTAGTAGAATCGTGTGCTATCAAGGACCGTTGAGCACAAAAGACTCCTGATATAAGGATAAAAAGTTCCTCTACTAAAACTTAACACCGTCATTAGAAAATAAATGGAAAGCCACTGAAAATATCAAGCTACCAAACAAAAGGAAAAATACCACCTATAACAACACCAAATGAAAGTTTGGCAAGAGCGGGAGATTACTTACATAACATTAAACTAATCAACGGAATTTTTTACTAATTTTGGCAAAGCTAAAAAAGTGATCCTCAGTTTATGAAAACCTCATGTCAGAAAATATGTCAGTTGTACAGTAAACCCCTGCTGATACGAAATTCTATGATTCGGCACAATCAATAAGCTGGGCACCAATTTTGAAAAAAGCCGACAGTTCTAAAAATTTGAAGTAATTAGTGACGAGCTGTTCATATAAAGTGATCTTAGAATCTCAGCTTATGGATCCCGAATTAGATGACAAATAGGAGGCTGATGATGACACGTGAAATAAGTGCTACTGTTAACACATTCATATAATTTGCTGAATAAGACAAAAAAATCTTTTCGAAACATTAAATTGTCTTTTCGTGTCCAAACTAAGTGTTTAATCCTATTAATTTCACTCATTTTCTCACTTCTTCTTCAATTGTTCAATATGAATAATAAAATAACCTATAAGACTATTTTTTACAGCGGCCGGAAGCCGAACTTGGATGGAATTTTCGTATGACTCTCGTTAATCTACAGATTAACAAGGGTTACTGTATTCAATTTGTGGAAAAACATGTTTTAAAATTGGAGCAATTTAATTTTAAGTTCATTATTATTTAACAATAGCATTTATTCCAACTGATATTCTGATGTGGTAAGACCTGTTAGGCTACATTTTTATGCTTGGTAAGCATCGACAAGTGTCGATACAAAGATTTAAATGGGGAGTTTGGATGGGCTTGCGTAGAATTGTTGCTGTTCCGAGCTGATGTCAGTTTTGAGTAGATGAAGCTTGCGGTAAGCGCTTGCGACGTACTTACTCACGAGCTCTCACGGAATGAAGTTGCGCTGCGTCATGTGTACAAAACGTATCCATTATGAGTAGTTGGCCCAACTTTTATGTGTCCTTTGTTTTTGTCTATATTTTATTTAGAAATATGTCAAATCAAAATCAATAGCTCACACAATTTCAACGGCCTTGTGTGCCATGTGTGCCTACACAGCTTTCCTGTCCTGAGCAGGTCAACGCACTTACAAGCGTGTAAAAAGCATCCAAGCATTAGTGAAGACTTTGCCAAGCCTCGGCAAACGTGTAAATGTAGCGTAAGCTAATAAGCTGGACGGAGTGAACATCTAACATGTGGTCGTTACCATGGAAAACTTATATTTAGATGGATCAAGATAATGTTATTTGCCTATTTCACCTCAACAAGTAATATGACATATGACTTCATAAAACATAGGCAAATTTCAATTTTATAAACGGCGCGTGATTTGAATTATATAAAGTAAGAGAACCTATTTCCTTACTCTATCATTATTTATTAATAAGGCGGCAATAAAGCTTGAAGAAAATATATATTTTTGAACAAAATATTGCATACAAAAATAGCTATTTAAAGTCTTACACATCAAGTAATTAGATGAAATTTTGATAAATTTTCTCACCTGTACAAAATAATAAATCCCTTGCAGTTAATTGAAAGAATGTTCCATGTCCTTTTGCGGATTTGGGAACAAATTAATAGATTAGCAATGTTTTACACAACATTTATTAAAATTCCCTTTTGAAAAATTAACAACCACTAACCCTAGGTATAAATAACCAAAAGGACATGAAAACATTAAATTGCCAGTTTTTTGTCAAAATTCACCAACTTCACATCTATTTATGGCAACAGATCAATCTAGAGTTCTGAACTTTAATTATAGTATTGATTCAACCTTGGGTCATCTGTGTCAAACGTCTAGAAAATAGGTGGTTATGTTACATAGCAAACGTATTCTAGGTTGCTGTTAATGTTTTGTTATTTTCATTTTTAATTATTGAAGATATTTTTTATTATATATTTTTGTATTATAATGATACTAAATAAAGAATAAAAAGAAAAATACTTAACTAGGAATAGAGTTATATTATATTCATCAAAATGATAATTTTATGAAAAGATTGTATCAGTTTTATTATAATTCTCATAGAGATGAAATATTATGATAGTATTCAACGATACAGTGTTCATTTTAATGGATTCTACTTCAGAACTTACAACAAACTGTTCAACAATATTTTCTTCTGCCCATGATGGTTGATGTTCTTCGATCATTTCTGCCAAAAAATTTATAAATTTTGATTCATTATTAAAAACATCTAATAGTCTTTATGCTAATATCAACTTCGATAATTCTAATTTTTATTATATTTGTAACTAACGAAACTGCCGCATGTTGGATGCTACTAACCGTTACACCGCACCAGATTACCAGCTGGCACACATTAATGTTGTTAATTCACAAACTATAATATAAGTATAAAATACTCCTAACTTTCTCATCCGTTTTTCAAAAGTTTCAATGCTGTTGATACTTTTTTTTTGAGATTAAAATTTTATTTATTAATCCGCATATATTTTTGGTCAATATCATTCAAAACCTTTTCTTACATAAGTTTTGCTGCCTCCTATCAACTAAGCGCATTTGTTAGTCACTTATTTTTTAACTTACAGGGTGAAAAGGCATCAGAAAGATCATCTAAAAAATTTAACCTCCGGATACAAATGTTTCCTCTGTAGGGATTTTTTGAAGTCATCATATTATTATATTCATCGGTATTTGTATTTGAAGTAAATCAACATACGAGTATCTGAAGTAAATCAACATACCATCAACACAGAATATACAGGATTAGCCTCCTTTATATAAGGATTTCAACGTCATAATCCAATTTTGAAGCTTCGAACCGATCTAAGTTTCTAACGCATTTACTGGCTTAATATTTTTATATGGACTCGTATGACAATATACCTCCAGATAAAGTTAACATCATGTGAATAAAGACGAGTAAATAAAAATTTGAAGTCATGCAATTGTATATACTATTTCACTCAAGACGAAGGCGACAAAAACCATATAGATATAGCACATAGTAAAAATAAAATTTTCCTTGGCTTTTCATTTCCTTCTTATCGATCGATTTCCATTAATTAGGGATCAATATGATCATTTCGTTAGTTACTTCTCTTTTTTATTTTAACAGATATCGGTTTGATTTATCTGTTATTTGAGATTGCTTTAAATTTTTGTGATTTTCTATTCATCGTTAATGATTACATCCAATATGGGTTTGATGTTTATCAACTGATTAATTGTTGACAATATTCTTTGACCTGTTAATTTTCTTTTTCTTTCGTTCAAATTTCTTGCTTTTCTTCCATTATATGTAATCATTAACGCATTTTAATTTCCCTTTATGTTTTCTGTTATGGATATTAGATTTAAACGAAAAGTTAAATAATATTTATTGTATTCACGCAAGAATAAGACAACATAAAGTCTCAAATGCACGAACTGAAATTGCCTATTGATTTTTCTTTTGTTTGAGCTCCTCCCTAACAAACAGGTCTGTAGCGAGGATATATGAAAATAATTGGAATTTTTCCTACAACTCAATTTTAGATGGTTAGAAATGATCTGATCCTACTTATTTTGAGCAGAAATGTGATTTCTTGAAAAATAACATATAGCAATTGTAAAAACTCCTGGAATTCAACAATTTTTACACTATAATCAGTGATTTCACTTCAATCTACTGCTACCACTGCCAAGAGTTTGAATCAAAAACTTATTTTCATCGATTTTAGTTTTTTGTTCAGTGCATAATTGTAAAAATATGTGTATTTGAGCAATTTAAAAAATATTATAGAAACAAAGAAACTTTTACAAATTATATACTATCCTCTCAACTATCCAATAAAAACTGCATATCGTTGAGTCCAACCATCAAATACATAAAACTATGGTAAAATGTGGAAAATTATGGTAATGGGACTACAGCCAAGACTAAGACTATAAAATATCTGAAGAGTACTTGGCTCCGGTTGAATCGCGAAGCCATATCAATTCATTTTCTTTTTTGAAATCTAGTCGCCCATTATCACTATCCTTTGTAGTAGAATTTCATCAAAATTATATAAATATAATACAGTTCTGTGTAGAATGTGCTTTTATTTCCAATTCCGACAAATGTGGAATTCCTATTCTACGCAAACTCATCTGAAACAATCGATAAGTTAAATTATTCAAGCATCAATAACTGATTCAGCCTGAAATGAGCATTGAGAATTTTATACTAGGATACCTTAATCTTTTTACAACATGAAAAATTATCTCTGCATTGTATTTTTAACAAACTAAGTCGAACATGTACGTTGTACCAGAAAAGAAGTTAAGTTTTAGAAAAAACACCAAATGATTAGATCAAAAATCCCATAGCACAGAGGAAGTACTTAGCAGCTGCAGCGTCCTCTATTATGATATATGCGCAAGACTACAGGGTTCCAGGGTATTAAACTTTGTTTTAAAAATATTGATAACACCACTACGAAAAAATGGGTACAAATAATTAAATTTATGTGTCAACTTTAATCCCAACACGAAATACCGCGTGCTTTGGATAGTTAAGGTGATCAGATATGAATCAGTTTTATCAACAGCTATGCAATATGAAATTAATATAATGACGAGAAAGGAACACAGACTATATTTGGTACATTATTTCATGTAAAATAAAAGGATAACGTAAAATTAGAATTAATCTGCTTCAAATTACTTTCTTTGGCTAGTAATACACTCATTCCAACGGTGAATTCAAGACTGGAAACATTTCTGGCAAGCTATTTTTAAATAGTATCGGAATATTACCCTTTTAATACATAATTTATTATTATGTAGTACCAGAAGTCGTTAAGTACTGAATCTAATAATTAAGGTAGATGTGGAGAGAAAGGAAAGCTAAAAAATTGAGATATATTCCATTGTCATCATGAAGAAAAAAGTCTTGATTCCATTTTCAGCTACATTTCTACACATATCGCTTCGCAAACTTTCCAGTAGATCTTGAAAATATTGGAGTTTATAATTGTTCCCTTCGGTAGGAACTCTGTTGTCAGCAGAATGATCTTAATGATGAACTTTGACTGGTGGGACTTTCAAGGCGATGTTTGCAACAGGTTCTCTATCGAGAACTATGTCTGAGAGCATTCTCTCATCTCTACGAACAATTTTGGCAAGGATATTAGAAACTGCATGAAGATGATCTTTTAATGTCATATAAATTTAAGCCCAATTTTCTATTTTTTCATCAATAAATGGAATAAGTTTTGTGTTTTACCCGAGCTCTCGATAGTCCGACGGACTGGTATTTGATACAATACCTATTGTGTTATTCAATATGCATGTTTTATGTGAGACAACGCAAACGTGATCCCTCTACCATCACTTATCTCAGGGTAAGAGACATCTTAATCAAATTAGTTACCACAGAAGTAATGTCTGTCACAAAAATTCATTCAAAATATTTTTAATAACATTTCATATAACATATTAATCAGTAATATGTTTCATACTATCGAAAATTGTCAACTAATTTACCATGTGTTTGTATTAACATGGAACTACACTTGCTAAACCAGATTTTGTTGTGATTCTAATAACAGACGGAATGTGTAGTTGGAAAGTTTGTTACGTGCTAAAAGCTTCTTTTTTCAGGGAGACAGAAAAATGATAAATGTGTTTAGATGATGACAAAACTCCCCTTGAAAATAGCGCGAACTTGTATATAAGACATCATTTAAAATCTATTCCACTTCCTAAATTTTTTCTTCTCTATCGTGAAATTGGCGGTAATAAAAAAATACATCAGTACATTTCTCTAATGGAATAAAGATATCAAGTCTATGCAATGATTGTGGATTACTGTTGGGAGGTTTCTATGAACAAATAACTCACGTAATAATTATTTATTCCCGTTAATTGGCTGTCTACTATTATTTCTTGTGAGAAGCGTTCATTGATAGGTTACTTGAGGTTTGTGGTTTTATACTTTTCGGCATTTCAGTATAAAAGCAGCTCATTAGTATTAAACTATTAGTGCAACATTCATGTGAGGTGGGGAATCGTTAACAACTGCTCAATAACAATTATTAAATATCGAAAATCTATTATACAACTAAATAAATATCATCGAAAAATTAACACAAAAAATAATGCAAATCAAAAGTTAATACAGATCAAATTTTAAATTTTCCACCGAAAATTGGATGCGATGCTCGGTAACTGTGATCAAAATCTCGTAGTAGTTTAGGATCCACAGACAGGTGATATATCTGAACTCAGATTATAGTTTCCGTAAAGTCCTTAAGCAACATGCGACAATGATGCATGCCACTGGGTGAGCCTTGAATACTGCGACTAGGAGTATTGAAAAAATTACTTCATTCATTGAAGATTACAATAATTCTTCGAAGTAATGAAATCATAAACTTGCTATTCATTGATAGAGTAAAAGTAAAAATCATAAATAGGAACACTTAGCAGCTAAAAACGAATGCAAATTGATTGAGATAGAAAAGAAAATTTTAAATCCGCATTCCATCGTGAGGTAACAAGCTGCAATCAAAGAAAAGTGGCTCACATCCTTCTCAGAACGGAACTTTTGAACTTTTTCAGCTGGCGATTAGTTTATTGTACCTTTTTTTGAGCTTCTGGTCACCAATATTCTTCACCACCGTGGTCTCCATTTTCTTCTTTCATTCAAAGCTATTAACAAATATGTAATAGGGGCAACCGTTTCTATAAACTTGATTCCGCAAAACTAAATGACCTCTACTGAATTAATTATGACGTGTCACAAATACAAATATATGTGACAAGGCGCATAAGGCAGTAAATGACAAGTTGCTTCTGCAACATTATTTTAAGAACGCGTCGTTAGTCGCGTATCTAGAATAGGAAATATATTAGACGATGCAATGGAATTGTAAAGTGTTTGATTTTGTTTTAATTTTAGTTTTAATTTTTTATTTAGAAATTCATTCTACTCTACGCCTCTGGCAGTCTCTCTTTCTTCGTTACTTGTCGTTTTTATGTAGCGAGACGAGAACGCAGTATATGTATTATATAGACCGAAGTAAGAACGTTTGGTTCTAATAAAAAGAAGCTTTGCTTCCAGAAAATAAATGGGACTTTGTTTCATTTAAAATAAATAGAAAATTTAAATACAAATTAAAATTATACAGTCCACTTCATTCAATACAACATTTTGGTCATTCGAGCCGATGATTAACAAATTATAAATAAATAAAATTGTGTTGTGCACAAGAAGATCCTTTCAAACTACCGCATCAGGAAGAAGAAACCTGTAAGTCCTTTCCATTTTATTATTTATTCCTCCTCATAGTGTCGTCGATTTCTGATGGAAGAGTTTTTTATTATTGTTTTGCAGTAAATAATATATAGTTCAATACAATTGCAAGATAAAATATTTCAGGTTAACGTTAAATAAAACTGTAGGTATTACCTTGTCGGTAAGGCACACTTATTTGACGTAAATTTAAAGACAGGTAAAAATTGGTTTCAATATATGAATATAGTATTGTTCTTTACTTTATTATAAAAAAAATTGCCTTATTTTCTTGCTCAAATATTATCATTCAATATTAAGGTATCGAGATGAATTCACAAGTAATTTGCGATTAATATAAATATCGAGAATACACAACAAATTATTTTGAATTATTCATGTTGTATCTTTAGAAAGGTATTTGCAATATTTGCATCCTAGATCCTAGTAAGAAAGTAATATACTCCGTTTTTTTCATTAGCCAAGTAGACAAAACATTCGGACGGCGCCAGCGGAGCGGCTAAGTACAAAAAGGTCGCAGTTTTTCTGTAAAGTTATTACTAGTAAACAAATCAAAACTCATTTCATAGGCGCGCGATAAAAATAAAATAAAATGGCCGAGTCGGAAAAAATGAAGAATTTATATAAGAAAAGGTCTATTATTAAGGCATCAGTTACAAGGTTTGTGAATTTTTTGAAGGAAATCGAACAAGATCCCTCAAAAAGAATTTACGTAGCCGATAGATTCGAAAGATTTAAAGTATCTTTAGACGATTTTGAAACAATTCGATCGGAAATTGAGGAAAATTTAGAAGATACGGAAAGAAATCAAATTGTTTTTGATAAGGATCGTAGAGAATTTGAAAACAAATTTTATGAGTTACTAAATGATGCTAAAACCTTGATGAACACGAACAATGGTGTATCAGATATTGAATCCTTGATAGTCGATAGTTCTAGGCCGCGATCAGGTATATCTCATAATCTAAGATTACCAAAAATTTCCTTACCATCTTTTTCGGGTGAAGAAAATTGTTGGTCATCATTTCACGACCGATTTAAATCACTAATTCATGATGATTCGAGTTTGTCTACAACAGAAAAATTCTTCTATTTGCAATCAGCAGTAAAAGGTAAAGCTGCAAAATTAATAGGTGACTTAGAAAGTACTGATTCAAATTATGAAATAGCATGGGATATGTTAAAAGACAGGAACGAGGATACAAAATCTTTGATTAAAATCCATTTAAAAAATATTTTTGATTTGCCTAAAATCAATAAAGAAAATTTTTTTGACTCAAGAAATTTCTTAGACATATTCAATTTAAATTATAGAGCATTAAGGCAACTAAAAGAACCCGAAAATTGATTTATTTGTTGACTTTTTAAAGGAAAGATGCAGCATAAATAAAAATATAAATAATAATACCAATGTAAAACAGAATAAAGTGTTAAGTCACGCTTCTTTACAGACTAAAGGTCAATTTTGTATATATTGCAATAAATCTGATCATTTAATTTATAATTGTGAAAGTTTTTTGCGGTTAGATGCAGTCTCTAGGCTAAATTTAGTAAGGAAATTAAAGGGTTGTCTTCGCAAGGGCCACTTTGCTAATGTTTGTAGAGGATACAATTGTAGCATATGTAACAAGAAACATAACGTATTATTACATATAAGTGAAGCTAGTAATGCAACTAGATTTTTTAATACTAAAGGAAATTTGTCTAATACAACAAATAACGAAAATGAACTTGAAATTAAATCTACAATCGTCAAAAGTGGTGAAACTGCATCCGAAATTAATAGTTTGAGTTCTACAAGTATTTTTAATAACTGTGTTATTTTATCCACTGCATTGATAGATATCTTCGATGTTAATAATAAACCAGTGCGGTGCAGAGCTCTTTTGGATTCCGGAAGCCAAAGTTCATTTTGTACGACCGAGTTAGCACATGCATTGAATTTACCATATAAATCTGTTTCAATTCCAGTAGTAGGTATAAATGTAACAAATTCTACGAATGTTTCTAAAATTTTTCAGGCAAAAATAAAATCAATTCATACTGAATTTGAAGCAAATTTGCCATTTTTAGTCATAGATCAAATTACAGGCAAGTTACCACAGTTTAATATAGATCTTTCAAACATTAAAATTCCTAAAAATTTATTGCTGGCTGACATTACTTTTGATAAATCAGCTAAGATTGACATTTTGCTTGGTTGTAATATATTTTACGAACTTTTATTAAGCAATCAAATCAAGTTAGGGAAGAGGCTACCTATTCTACAGGAATCGCATCTGGGGTGGATCATTTCAGGAAATTTTACAGCCCCTTCAATGGCTACATTTTGTAATCTTTCTAAAATAGACGTTCAGGAACAATTAGAGTCGTTTTGGAAAATTGAGGAAGTTTCTAATACGAATCAATCCGTTTACTCAGTAGAAGAAAATAATTGTGAGGAGCATTTCGTAAAAAACTTCTATAGAGAAAGTGATCGCCGATTTGTTGTTAAATTACCTTTCAAAAAAAAAACCTATTTTTGGCCAAACTAGGGATATAGCTCTAAAGCGACTGAAGTCTGTAGAAAAAAGGGTGCTGAATGATAGTTACTTGAATACGGAATATTCTAAATTCATGGAAGATTATTTCAAGTTGGGGCATATGTCCTTGGTAAACGAATCTTTAGGGTCAGAAGTTAAATTCATTTTACCTCACCACTGTGTACTAAAATCTAGTTCTTTGACTACTAAAGTACGGGTAGTTTTTGACGGTTCCTGTAAGTCAACTAATAATATCAGTCTGAACGACGTTTTGATGGTGGGTCCAATCATACAACCTGATATATTTAATACATTGTTAAGATTTAGAAAGCACCAAATTGCCTTTACGGCAGATATAGAGAAGATGTACCGACAAATAAAGTTACATCCCTCGGATCGACAATTTCAACATATATTATGGCGAGAAGATAAGTCCAAATCGGTTCAAGAATATGAACTTAATACTGTAACTTACGGCTTAGGTCCTAGTTCATTTTTAGCCACCAGATGCTTGAAGCAACTGGCTATAGAAAATTCAAAAGATTTTCCCGAGGCAAGTCACGTTATAGAAAACAATTTCTACATGGATGATTTAATCTCAGGAACCGACAGTGTAGAAGACGCCATTTATTTAATCAAACACTTGATAAATATTCTAGATTCTGCTAAATTTCCACTTCGAAAATGGACGTCAAATAGAACAGAAATATTTGAAAATTTAAATCTGGATCTCTCTTCCTCTGAATTTATGATTAAGGATGGATCCAGTACAAAAACGTTAGGAGTCTTTTGGTTCTCCTTAGAGGACGTTTTTAGTTATTCCGCTAACAAATTAAGTATAAAAACTTATACCAAAAGATCGATTCTATCTATATCGCAAGTTTTTGATGCGTTGGGATTAATCGCCCCGGTGACAATAACGGCAAAAATTTTACTGCAGAAATTGTGGTTACTCAAGGTACTACCGGATTACTATGTTAAATCGTTTTTAAATTCTTATGACAACATATGTGAAATTAATAAATTAAAAATATCACGTTGTCTGATAATCAATAATGCCATTGACTTAGAAGTTCACTGTTTCACTGATGCCTCCACAAGCGCTTATGGAGCAGTAATTTATATTTTATCCCGAAATAATATTGGCTATAAGGTAAGTTTAGCTTGTGCAAAATCCAAGGTAGCACCTTTGAAATCAATTACCCTTCCCCGTCTGGAGCTTATGGCAGCACTTTTAGGTGCACAATTAGCTTCAAGGTTACTGGAATCATTGAATTTATCCTTTGATAAAATAATGTTTTGGTGTGACTCCACAATTACATTGGCGTGGATAAAAAGGGAACCTAGTACTCTTAAGACTTTTGTAGCTAACAGAATATCTCAAATTCAAAGCTTAACGATGAACAATGAATGGAGATATGTGCCTTCTTCGGAAAATCCAGACGATTTCGTATCAAGGGGAGTACAACCTTCAGAAATTAGCTCATATAAAATGTGGTGGAATGGGCCCTCCTTTTTGCCGCATTCTAGCCAATGGCCTTTAGCTCCAAATAATGGTATTACAAATTTACCAGAAACAAAACTTTCTATAAATTTAACCTTGGGAGCACAGATATGCAATGATTGTGACATAATATCTAAATGCTCTAATTACAAAACTTTATTACATGTGACTGCGTATTTATTTAGGTTTGCATCGAATTGCAAAAGATCAGTAAAACTCAGAAATTTAGGTGAACTAACTTTGGAAGAAATTAATATCGCTAAATGTACTTTGATAAAATCAGTACAGTACAAGAATTTTAAACCAGAAATAGACAAACTCAAATCAGGAAAACAGATTTCACGTAAAAGCAAATTGCTTCCTCTTTCACCATTCTTAGATTCCGAAAATATATTGAGAGTTGGTGGCAGGCTGAACAAATCTGATCTATTTTATAACCAAAGGCATCAAATTATCTTACCTTGTAAGGATTATTTCACAGAATTAATTGTTAATCATGAGCACAAAAGGCTTTTTCACGCTGGTACTCAAACAGTACTAGCTACCATTCGAAATGAGTTTTGGCCTCTTTCTGGTCGCCAAGCTATCCGCAGAGTTTTACGAAAATGTGTAAAATGTTTTCGAGTACAGCCTACTGGACTAATTCAAAAAATGGGTGAACTACCTTCATCAAGGGTTAACCCATCAAAGCCATTTCATACGGTAGGTATTGACTATGCTGGCCCATATTTAATAAAGGACAGCAAGCTGCGTAACAAGAAATACATTAAGTCTTATATATGTTTGTTTATATGTTTTTCTTCCAAGGCCACTCACTTAGAACTAGTTAGTGATCTTACCGCTGATGGCTTCCTTAATGCATTCAAAAGATTTATTTCTCGTCGTGGTTTATGTAGGCACATTTATTCAGATAATGCAAGTACCTTTGTAAGGGCAAATAAGGATTTATTAAAGTATTTTGAATTAAGCCAATCTCTAGTTGTTCAAGAGTTTATAACCGATAACTTGATTACTTGGCATTTTAATCCTCCTTACTCTCCTCATATGGGAGGATTGTGGGAACGTGCAGTTCGCTCTACTAAACACCATTTGAAACGTGTACTTAACAACACTTACCTTACTTATGAAGAATTTTATACTCTTCTATCTCAAATTGAGGGCATCCTAAATTCTCGCCCTCTCCTTCCTCTTACCGAAGATCCTGATGATATACAGCCTTTGACTCCAGCACATTTCTTAATCGGTACTGCTATTCAAACAATTCCAGAGCCAGCTGTTCCTGCTGACCATAAAATTCAGTTATCTCGATACAAGCACATTACTATGATGATACAGCACTTTTGGACTAGGTGCTCCAAGGACTACTTGAACTTACTCCAGCAGCGACCCAAATGGCGAGTTACTCAAATTGACTCTATCCAAGTGGGATCTATGGTGCTCTTAAAGGAAGATGATACCCCTCCAATGAGTTGGAAATTGGGACGCATAGTAAAGACTCATCCAGGCAGTGATGGACTTGTTAGAGTAGTGACAGTAAAGACTTACAGTGGTATCACTAAACGTGCCATAACTAAGATATGTGTTTTACCTATAGACGATTAAGGGTTATTTGGTTGTACTTATTTTTTACTTGTATATAATTTTATGCTATGTTTATTGCTTTAATGTATATTTTTTTTCTTTTTGAAAGCTGGTACTTTCAAGGCCGGCGCTATGTTTGATTTTGTTTTAATTTTTTATTTAGAAATTCATTCTACTCTACGCCTCTGGCAGTCTCTCTTTCTTCGTTACTTGTCGTTTTTATGTAGCGAGACGAGAACGCAGTATATGTATTATATAGACCGAAGTAAGAACGTTTGGTTCTAATAAAAAGAAGCTTTGCTTCCAGAAAATAAATGGGACTTTGTTTCATTTAAAATAAATAGAAAATTTAAATACAAATTAAAATTATACAGTCCAGTTCATTCAATACAACATAAAGTAACTGTCAATTCCTAATGGATTTCCAATGTTGTGAGCTGATGATTTAGAATTTATATTTCCGTTTGAATTTGTTAATATTAAATCTTGGATCGATAAATCCCAGCTATAATATTTTGAGCTCATTCCCTCTAATAGTTTGTTTTTAAAATTTATTTGTAATAGTGGAAAAAAGAGAAAGAAATTCCATTTATTTCTCATGAATTATTATTTAACTGAAAACAACACCGTTGAGGCACAATCTTGTCTAGAAAAGTATATTATAGTCTCCAGTAAATTAAAGTACGATTGATGATGATCATCAATCTGGACGTCCTAAAGAGACAATTACATCTGAAATCATTAAGAAAGTTTTAAAAATCATAATGGAATATCGCAAAATGAAACTAAGACATAGTATCATCATGAAGATATCATATAGACACCATTCTACATAAGAATTTGAGCATGAGGAAGCTTCTGACCAAAGGGTTATCAGAGATTTCTCTTAAACCAAAAACTATTGATGGTCTTGACTTTGGCTGCTTGGAGATCTCAAAAAAAATGCTTCAAGAAAGTCAACTAAGGAAGTCAACAACAGAGTTCAATGTAGAGGCCAAAAAAATCGTTTTATAAAAATGAGTTTGAGAATAATTAGATATTTAGACTCACTGTATCACCACCACCAATGAAGATGATGCTTTGGGGTAAATTGAATTAAATGCTAGAATTAAATTTGAAAAATCAAAGACCGTGAGCTAGGGGTGGATTTAAAAAAGAATTTTTGCGTTTAGTGAAATTTCAAACATCACTCTGCTCTTCTCATCACAAAGAAACTTGAAAGCAGAAAAATTAACGTCCCAATAAATCTAACGAAATTTCCTTAGTTAATGTTTCAAGTTTTACTCTTGATAGAGTAAAGAAAATCCAAAGAAGTTTTTATGCACGTATATAATTAAATTTTCAGTTAAGAAGTTTTATACAATTCCCAAGTTCGTTAAAATTATCTTATGAAGTGAACTTTCACTCACAAATTTCAATAATGTGGAATAGGTATATTAAGAAGCGGGAATTTAATCCACATATGCTTAGTAAATAAGTAGCGCCTGTCAATTTTACCTCAAGTCTCGAGTAGAAGGCATGTTTGGTTAGTGTCTTAAGCATCTTTTCTGACGAAACTGTTTCATGGTGTAGTGAAGACGACTCACTCACATTACGAGTAATATATTGTAATATTCTATTGAAATCTAGCAAAAAATCATCGGAAATCTCAGTTTCTGAATTAAAATAAGTGTATATCAAACAAACGCATGTTTGAATGATTGAAACGAGGAGGAACGTGAATCAATAGAAGTCCATTACTCGTACTCTCGAATGTCGATGGTTTGAACACGTTGATCATTTATCAGTGATACCCAAACATTCGTAAATTGTTTCATAAGTTGACTTTCAACAAATAAACATTCTGAAAGATGTTACCCGAGGATGGATTTAAACAAAGATGGTGCAAAAGGTTCTCACCTATGAATAACAATTAAAGCGAAAAGCAGTCTGCAAGGATTTGTTGTGCCGATTTAGAGCTACGGCAGAAGGTGAATGGTCATTATGACCTCTAGATAAAGTCAGCTTTATTGTTTGTTTTATCAATTTTTTTCTTTTATATACCACACGTTGTAGTATGAGTCTAATGGATAGTATTTTGGAATTTACTTATTTGTTATTAGAAAATTTGCAATGATTAATTCAGTACAATAAAATCAAATTTGAAACAGACAAAAAAATTCTCGATTCTGTTTCTAACTCCCTTATTTTTAGATTAGAATTGTTAGATAAATTGGAGCTGAATTTTTTACGAATCGAGAAAAAAAATTTTTATGAATTTACGTTCATTGGTTGAGTGAAAAAAATGCTTTTTTCTTTTAATCAAATGAACGTAGAAATGACGAAGAAAACAGACCGAATTATACATTAATTTAATCACATTATTCTTCCACATCTTCCCCAGATTAACTCCGAATGTAGCCTTAGGTATCTAAATATATTTTTAAAATAAAGACCTCCAGCCTTGTCAAATCTATTTTTGATACCTAAGTTTTGTTAATTAGACTAAATTTAACTGAGTGTGATATCAAAAATAATAACACAATTTAAAATGACAGGGGATACCAAATTTTCAAAAGGTATAATGAAAAAGATATTATTTGAGTTGTAACTAACGAAAAACGATGTTAATTGAGTAGGCACCAACAAGGTGGTAGAAAAGAGATGCACAAACGTAAAGAAATGAATATGGAATAAAGAATATTATGAAACAGAATTGAAAATTATAAAATTCGAGGAAAAAAATTAAGATGCGATAAAGGAAACATTCCATGTTTCCCTTTTTTGGTGAAAAGATGGAAAAATACATACTGCATAAATTTCAACATAACGATGTTATACTAGGTATGATAAAAAATTATTAATAAATTTCACTTCAGCTTTTCATATTTTTCATATCATCTCATTGATTGTTAATTTTTATTTTGAGTTTTTTTATAAATCGAAACTATTGAAGCGTTTACGCACAGCATCGATGTTTTCTTGCATAACAGCCGATTTTGGACAACTGGGTGGCTCGACTTCATCACCAAAAGTCGAAGCGAGTTGATCTGCTGTTAATCTTAGAGAATCATCGCACGAAAATGTTCGCGATTTAATTTCTTTTTCTGACATAGTTTGAATGTTTCAAGTATCTTTTAACAACTCAAATAGCACTCGAATAACAACACAAAATGAGTACGTCCACCATTAAAAATGTCAAACTTTATATGTCAGATTTGACGTTCTTAGTTGTCTTCACGTAGTTTTTTCTTGGTTTGAGGATTGGTTAGTGGAGTTATTATTGTCAAATCTATAAGTATGTTGCTCAATAATTTTATTAATTTGATTCGAAAGAAAGTTTTGTAAAAACTTCAAGGTGATATTTAAGTGGAGTTTTCATTTCATTTTCGTAAAAAGTCTTATATCTTAAAATATATATTATGTATTATTATATTTAGTAATCCTACGCTATTTATATGTGTTTTTGGATGAAATGAAATTTAAACATCATCCGTAGAATTCACACCTACAAGAAACACAAAAAATATCGTAATTGTAGGAATAGAAGAAAGAAAAACATACGTACGTACGCTAATTTAACCCCGTTTCATGTTTGTTTAATAAGCTTTTCAAGAAGACCAACTTCTCTTATAAAAGATATATTTACCTGTGAAATTATGTACTTATAGGAAATAATCAATAGAAGGAAGTTAATTGTGAGACTGATTTTGGATATAATAAAGAATGTTTTGGAAATCTGAAAGAATAAAATAATCTACTGTAGACGTATATCTAATTTCCTGTCGTATAATTAATGATTCTATCATTGGAATTGAAAATTTTAGGTGAACCTTATAAGTAAAAATATTCATATTCATAAGTTTATGTATTTTCAATTTATGGTGTGCTTAGAAGTCAATATCTTCCCGAATAATAATGTCTCGATTCTCATACTCTAATCTATTATTGAAGCTCAAATTTAGAGGTATTTATTGGTAATTTTGATTCTTCTACTAATAAATATGTTGTTACTGTCTTTATCATTAACATACTAATAACATTAATTTCAAGCAAAGGTGTGATTTCAAAAATATTTGTTCGATCTCTGTAATAATTGCTAATCGCAGACAGATAGCCGGATCCTGATAAAAGATGTGCAACTAAAAGACATCAAACCTTGAATATATATTTAACTTGAACTAAAACGTGAACCCAAGTGGTTAAATGTTAAGATAGGTTGACACCCGCTGGTGTACAACTTAAAATAAGTATTTATATATAGATACAGAAGACACGCGGTGTGTTTAGACAACAAAAAGTAATCATCACCAACTTTAATATACTTCACAAATACACTGTGGGAATTTTAAAATAGGAACGATATTATAACAAATTATGGTTTGATAAACGTTTTTTGTGCAGTTTTTCATTATTTATACTTGCTTAGAATGTTTATTTGATTTAGTTTATTTTGATTATAGCAATGAAAACATCATCCTCTACAATTATTAGATATATGTATATTAATATATACATGGTTGACGCTGTATGTCTATTCCGATAAAGCAAGAATTATGAATTTGGAGAATATATGTTATATGTTATTTTGAAAAAAAATGAATTTTTAATAAATGCTGGATTCAGTAAACTGCAAGCTACGTAAGTGGTTGCTTTTATATCAAAATAAAATTGTAGTTATAAAATATTCTGTTTAACGTTATATCTAATATTTGAAAATAAAATTTTTATTATATTTATCGCCTGTTTTTCTTTTTAAAAGGGGTTATAATTTTCTCATTCTTCTTGTAAATTAATTTGTGTCGAGATGAACCAATATGGACCACCTGTACACTTCATTTCAAATATTAGACAGCGACAACTTAAACGTCTTTGAAAATACCAACACCAATACAAATTAACTATTAAGTAAACTCCTCAAGAAAAAGATGAGTCACTTGGACTCCAGCTTCCTCTTCACATATTATGAACCCATGCTGATAGTATAATAAATTCATGTTTAAAAATATTGTAGCACGTTTTCAATCTGCTGAGAATAGCATTAGACCATACAAAAATTAAAAGTAGAATTAATTTTTCTTTGTAGATTAAATATTCCTATGTTGATGTGCTACACAAAATAGCGATATTAGAAATCAAATTCTTTTATTTGGAAGCTATAAATTTTCACTCATAATTTTTCAAATGTAAAAACATATTTTTAAGGTATGCCTCTGGATAAACTTATTTAAAATTATTTTTACAATGATAGCTGATAATTAATTATTTAACTAAATATCCCGTTAGAAGTTATACCCTACATCAATCGGTATCCGTTTAATTATATATCCTCATATCAAATGTAATATATGAAACTGTAATAATGAACAAGATACCGGCATGAAACCCTACAGTAACCCTATGACCCCCATAAAGGTCATTTATTTGCTCGCACATGTGCAGTTTTCATGGAACGATTAGAACGTCGCGTCGTCATAGAATACGCCCAGCGTGAGACATAAAAATGGAACAAGAGCGTGGCAGTATTATTTGAAAAATAAAAAATTGATATCTGGGAGATGTGAAAACATATATAAGATTGAAAGGCAAACGTTTTATTTCTATTAGGAATACTGAGAGGAATCAATCAGTGCCAATTAAATAAATAATACTGGTCATCAAAATTTAAACTTGTTTTTGTCACACGATACCAAATTTTAAATGTGCTGTGTACTACTAAACAATAATATATCAATGAAAAAAAATTGACACTCCAGGTTACTTTGTGACATAAAGACATATATTTTTATAAAAAGTACAAAAATCACTAACACACAAAAAATATTCCTTAATGTACAATAAATAGCTATAAAGTTTGTGAGTATTTGGCTTCTGGTAGGACCATTATAAGTCTCTAACAGTAATCTTTTTTTTCCCTTAATAGCGCTTCTCTATTGAGGAAATGTCCTGATGAAATCTTTCGCCTTGTTCGTCACTCACAGCACCCAAATGAATTCTCGGGGTAGAACTCCAGATGAGAATGCAAGATACGTATTTCTAAAGACATAACATCTCAAAGCTCAGCTCATTGATTAAGTCTTTGTAATTTTCCGCTTTATAGTGTCCTAGGAAATTCTGGACAAGGTTCACAAAACATTTCCAGGTGACTTTTTCCAGATCATTCAATATCCTTCAATGTTTGTATCTTCCATTAATTCTCATATATGTGAACCAATAAATATCCCCTCTTTAATTTTTGCATCGCTGAGTTTGGGAATTTCTCTTTTAGATATAAGAATCCACTGACATCTTTAGGCATAGCTGCTACAAATTTTTCCAACAGGCTGAGCTTTGTATGCAACGGTGCTAAAATTATGTCGTCATGATAGCCTCATTTTTAATATTGTTCTGCACTGGAGTAAGTGATCCACGCTTGTGCCATACTTTCTTCGTATAGTTGCATTCGCAAATGAAACAGCAATATTATGTATAACCACGTTGTAGTGCAAGTTAAAGAGCAATGACTTTCAAATCTCCACAAATTTTTCGAACATGTTCACTATATTTAATTTTTCCCAGAAGGAAATTAATGTGTTCATAAGCTTCTTTAAATCAGAGCCATAGGGGGCAAACAGCACTGGAGAACATTTGTTTCTGTTGTATAGCAACACTGCATTCTGCTTTCAGGCTAGTTTTTGAGGAATCATTGTCTCAATAAGAATGGCTCTCGGCCATATCTCGGGAACCGTTTATAGTACAGCTTCAGGAAGAAAAAATTATAACAAAAGTGACCTCAAGAAAAACCTGGAAATTATTTACAGAGTTGTAGGTCCACCGATAGAGGGCGTAATTAAATACCAAAAACTATAAAATAAATAATTTACAAATTTTGCCTAATGAAGATGCATTTAAACTATGATTATCGTATTCTTCACGAAATTCAGCGTATATTTGATTTGACAAGTTTTATTCTTTCGAAACGCATATACAAGACCGCAATCAGACCTAAATTATCCTATGCAGCAGAGACCCGTCCTGAGACCTCTAAAACTAAACGGATATTGGAGACTAAAGAAATGAAAATAGTTCGAAGAATATCGGGAAGAAAACTAATGGATAGAAAAAGGAGTGAAAACATAAGACGAACATGCGGGATAGATAACATCAATGACTGGGTACTGGATAGAAAGATAAAATAGAATGAGCACATTGACCGCATGACGGAAGAACGAATTGTGAAAATATCAAGGGACAAATCACCAGCAGGACAAAGAAGCCTTGGAAGACCTATGAAAAGATGGAGTGACAACTTCCCAGGTGACTGAGCAGAGGCAATGATGTGAAGAAAAACGGGTAATGATGCCTATACCCAGCAGGAAGAAGAAGTTTTAGTCTTTCTCTTCAAATAACAGGTGGGGGGAAGCGGGAACTTTATTATGAAAAAACGCCAGTCCAGTTCTACTTAACCTATCTATGCAAACTTAGTCTTTTTAGAGAGAGCTCCTTTCTACCAAAGTAAGAGTTATAATTTCGAAACAACCTAATGAGTAACGTATACGCTAGAGGGCGCTATTTATTTATTTTTTTAAATCTAGCTATCCTTGAAAAATGTTAAATGGAAACATGCATTTTTAATTAAGGAATATAAAAGTAGACCAAATTAGCAACAGAATAGCGAAAACCGCATGTCGATATCTTTTTCGTATTACGAGATATCATTAGAAATGTGTAAATTTTCCTAAGCATTTTCCTAAATTACTCCGGGTTGACTGAACGGATTTTAACATTTTTTGACTCTTCAAAATTGTCTTTCCTTGTTTTATTAATAATAGTTCCAATTAATATGTCCTTAATATTCCTTATTCCTTAATTAAAACTATTTTTTTCCTTGAATTGGAATTATGAGCAATTTAGCTCTGTGAAAAAATAATGAATCGCACACGAATATGTTTTT
This sequence comes from Diorhabda sublineata, assembly GCF_026230105.1. Classification (NCBI taxonomy): domain Eukaryota; kingdom Metazoa; phylum Arthropoda; class Insecta; order Coleoptera; family Chrysomelidae; genus Diorhabda; species Diorhabda sublineata. The sequence continues at coordinate 9,133,779 of NC_079482.1, forward strand.
GGGCGCTGTTCTTTCAATTTAATCGAAAACATAACAGTCAGCATCTATTTTCCTTTCTAATGTGCGATCATCTTTATATAATTGCTTTTTTCCCCAATGATTCTGTTTTTTAGTTTCGGGATTAAAGTAAGCAATAACAATAATGGTGACAAAGTGCTACTTTCAGAAATCGGCAATCCCAATCTACCCTGTTGTTTGCGTGCAACAATTAACAGATCATTGCTTGGGTGGATGTAGCCCGTACTAAACTGATCAAGACCTAATCCGAATACCAAATATTGCACCTATATACGTGTTGAAACACCTTCAACATAGTTCTGGTGTTAATAAGATTCCTAATGTGAAAACACTCGTATAAAACGTGGAATAGATCTATAAATACAAATAGCTTGTTCTGTCTTGTATTGAGTCAAAATCTGCACAAAAGTAGATAGATAGAAATAGTTAGTTTTTCTGCTACTGAATAAAAATGATGTCAGGGAAATGAAACGTAAAAAGGATGAAATTCTATGAATATTTGATTAAAAGTAAATTTTTTGACTCGAAACAAATATAATTTAGCGCAGTAGAATCTAGATTTGTTTGTAGATTCACTCAACTGTACTCAAGTTTGGTGTAATGAAACGATATAATCTTTGAGAAATAACCTAAGCTTCTTTTAAAACTAGCAGATCACTGAATTTTGCCAATTTGGTAAACTATGTTGAGATGGCGTCGAATGTTTAATTGATGAATATTTTTTAAAAATTCTGCACAATGAGAAGAAACTTGATACGAGATATGAGTGTTTTATGAAGAAATCTGTTTGGAGTGTTAAAAGGCTTCTAGTATCAGGAAACATGGCGAGCGGATCTCCCCCAAAAAGTCGCTTAGAAAACGAAAAACCGACCAACCTCGTTCTAGTTGCTAAAAACCATTGATCTTCATATTTTCGAGGGTGCTGCATACGATTGTGACATTTATTTTTTTCCAAAGTTGGGGTAACCTGGTCAAAATCGAGTTTTAAGTCGAAAATCTGGAAAAAATGAATTCGTGATTTTAGCTGTTCTAGTCGCTGTATTTTGAGGAATAATGAATATTTTTTCATGAAATTTTTTTGGCATACCTTTGAACGAATTCAAAAAGTAAATAAATACATTCGAATCCCCCCAAAAATTATCCGGCTGTACAGAAAATTCCGGAAAATTTTTTTTAGGCTCTCCCGACTTTGTGCATACGATTGACAAAGTTGGGCGAGGAAGTTTAAAATTTACTACTTCTGAATGCATGGTACTAAAATTAATGATGTGAATAAGTTTTTGGGAAAGTCTCAGATCTTAATATGTAGAAGAAAAAAACATACAGCGATTTGAAGATGCGACTTTCGACTCCGCGACACGACGGCGCTCGCGTAGCACTTGCGGGAATTCTCTCATAGCGAATTATTCTTGTTTCTATATTTGGTTGCATAAAATTTTGTTGATATACATGAAAGTTTATAATTTTTAATGCTGAATATTAATATAAAGTTTACTGAACGCATTTTAAATAAAATTTATGCAATAAATTAAAATAGTTTTTTCAACATTAAAAACAAAATATAGTTTTTAAATAATAGATCAGTTGAAAAATATCTCAAAATACTGAGAAAAAAATAGATGACGTTCATTTAATTTTATTACCCAATATTTGTGATAAATTTCGCCAAACAAAAGGGCTGAAAAGTTACGAAGAAACTCAAATACAAACTGCGTGAAGTAGCACATTGCAGCTTCTTCCAAGTGGACAATCAGTAAAAATGTAATATAAGTGTAAGCCTACGTGTTTTTATTTTTTAAGATTGCTGATCCTTACATAGTTTATTATACCTTTTTTTAAAATGTTACTTTCTATTTCGGTTATTAATTATGTGAAATTATACTTAGCATATTCTAATAAAGTAAATGAATTTTATAACTAACTATAAAATCCATAGAGCTTCATAAAACCATAAAAATAATCCATAACGAATTAAACTGCGAGGAGTTTACACTCGCTACTCGAGCGGCGTCGCGACGCGGAGTCGAAACTCGCATCTTGAAATCGCTGTAACTTTTTTTCTTCTACATATTAAGATCTGAGACTTTCCCAAAAACTTATTCACACAAAGTCGGGAGAGCCAAAGAAAAATTTTCTATACAGCCGGAAAATTTTTGGGGGCATTCGGATGTATTTATTTACTTTTTGGATTGGTTCAAGGGTATGCCAAAAAAATTTCATGAAAAAATATTCATTATTCGCCAAAATACAGCGAGTAGAATAGCAAAAATCACGAATTCATTTTTTTCTAAATTTTTGACTTAAAACTCGATTTTGACCATGTTTCCCCAGCTTTGGAGAAAAATAAATGTCATATTCGTATTCAGCACCCTCGAAAATATAAAAATTAATGGTTTTTAGCGACTAGAACACGATTATTAGGTACATGAAAAAAAAATGGGGTTGATCCGCTCGCCTATAACGTCTCTAAAAATGTTCGAAAATAACTTTTCGTTGAAAGTTTAGTGTCGTATTAATGAATAATACATAGTAACGCGTCAAATACTGAATTTGAATTTGAAAACATCTAGCTTACTTGCCGAGAATTATTTGGCAAAAACATTAGCTGTCTTATACCCAAACTGAGTTGCTCTTACTACTTACATCAACCAACTTTGTTTCTATGCCACTTTCTTCAAAAACTTGTGATTGTACTATTTTGTACTTGTATATAAAACTTCTAGAAATTGTCTGGTATTCCATCTTATGTCGATTAGAACTAACAATAAAAGACTATTCGTCTCACCGCTGGCTGCGACCTGCTTAAAAGTCAAATATGTATATGGCCACGGCATTGCAGTGAATAAAGGACAAACTTCGAATTCTTTAGAACAGAAATAGATTTTCGGCAGTCAGGATGCTATCAACAGCCAACATTTGCATAAATTATAAGGCAAATGGATTAGTAGCGTGACTGTACTCACAGGAAGATATTTTCTTTGTTGATTTAAGAATATAAACGTATTTTCCACGTTAGAAATATGGACAAATGAAAGAATTATATGGATTATAATCACATAAGACCTTGGCAATTAAAAAAAATTCTTGTTAATATGTGCAAAGCCTGAGATCCACTGTATATATATATATATATATATATATATATATATATACATATATATATATATATATATATATATATATATATATATATATATATATATATATATATATATATATCGTTTCTTAGATCTTTTGATATGTTTATGTTTCTCAATATTCTCGATAGTTTTTTTAATAATTTTCAAAATATGGATGAACGTTTCGACTAATTTTAAATCTTTATCAAAATATATTTTTCTTCAACCATTTTAGTATAATTTTTTCCTCTAATTTCTTGAGCCCGTAGGTTGTTTGGATAAAATAAGCAAACTTCGATATTCAGCCGATTTAAGGGTCCTGTAATTGCCATAGCATCGCAGAGAGTGGAGAAGCAGCAAGCGCTGATAAAGAACCTGCAACTCTATCCAGAAAAACTCAATGATCTATGAAGGCCACTAGCCAAACCATTTTCAATTTATATGAAACCGGTTTTTTTGAAGAAAATGCCTTTTATTGCGCGTGCAGAGTAAAATTTTCCAGGTTTTAAAGCCGCCAAGGATCGATTGACAGTAATGATTGGTGCGAATGCAGCTGGAGATTTAAATTGAAACCTCTCTTAATTTATCGCTCAGAAAATCCAAGAGCCTCAAATATATATATATATATATATATATATATATATATATGAGCGGTTTCTTATTGGTTAGAATAAAAATGACAATAAATTTTATATTCTAACCAATCAATATTGGAAATCATTCATCACAACTTATCCTTATCTAACCTAAAATTTAACGTCATTCATAATCTAACCAATTAAAACATTTCTATAATAACCAGAATCAATATTTCTATCAACGTCAATTTGAATATTGAATTTTGAAACCTTTGATTTAAAATTTTTACAAGAATTTTACAATTTAAAATCTTAATTAATTATTGTAAGTGAAAATTTCATCATGCATTTATACATATTTCTATATTGTATTTGAGAATAATTTCATTCCAGACTATGAATATATATATATATATATATATATATATATATATATATATATATATATTCAAATTAGTGGAAACGTTAATATTTATCTTTGTTTTAGTAAATTATTAAAAAAAAAACTGATTTTGAAACAGAACAGACCTAACATCAAGAACTTTTAAAAACATAAATTGTACTAACATTAATATATTCCGAGCTTGCGAATATGTACATATATATTTATCGTATGGGACTGAAATTTACTTACAATAATCAGTTTTTGGATATACCATCTATGACGCAGATATTGGAAAACGTGCCGGCATGTGAAATCAATATTCGTGAGGTGGCACATGACATGGATAAGGATTAGCTTGATAAATGAAATATCAGAAGTATTGTAACAGGATATTTCATTCAACAGCAGATAATTTTCAGAAAACTTATACTCTATAAAAGTGCGGATAATGATAAATAAGGTTGCTTGAAGAATACTTTGGAGTGAATGAACTTTAATTGTGCAATAGAATGAATGGTTGAAGTTATTAATCAATAGGCATAGATATTTTAAACATAAAATAAACGAACATTTTTCTATTTATAACTTGTTTTTAGTTAATGACATTTATTCAACGCTACTGCACAATTTTCATTGCTCAAAAAAATATATTTTCTTTGATGATATGAACAATACTTGTTTTCTCTAATGCCAGAATAATAAATTGCAGACTATATTCATTTTACAATCATTTATGTATGATTCAGTCCTTCCTCCCAAAAATAATCGCTAGGAACATATAAAATGTGTCTTTTGATAGATGAAACGACGCTTGTAGGTATGGGATAACAAGTTCTCGAATCCAATTTTTATTTTTCAAGCTTAGCCCTGCTTTACAAAAAACGAGGTAGGTCAAGTATTAATCGTTTAGTCAGTCAAGTTATCTGAACAAAATAATTTACTACACTATAAGTTTAGGAAACAGCCGGCAATCACTGGGGACGAAATGTGGAAAAAATGCTCAACTAATTCATCAGTTGTTACAACAGCAGACCTCTGGACTCATGCTAGGAAACACGTTTGTGCATTTTAGTTTTCTTTTTATCGCCTTATGTAGTTGCGAGATTGGATTGACATAATGAGCACTTGTAATTGCAAATATTCTCTCAAAATTACTTCTTCAGAATCAGTAAATTCAAGATACAGTGGAAACACATACGGGGATGTATTGATATCTAGTTAGCCCAGACTAGTTCCATGCATAAACAAAATATTGCGTTACCACAGCAACGAATAATAACTTATTAGAAGTGTCAGTATAAAGTTTGACGTCAAAAAAGTAAACCAGAGTTACGCAATAAATTAAAAGAAAAAGATGTCCACCGAAATTGTGAAAATCGAAAAATTGGAGTATCGATCCATCATCAAGTACCTGTATTGAAAAGGGTTAAGAGGTAAGCAAATTTACGAATATATGCTCAATAACCTTGGACCAAAAATTGGACTGCAAACAAAAGAAGTGAATTTCCCATTTCTCATCCAAGATGATGACCGGGAAGCTAGTTTCTGTGTCAGTCACCGAAAATATCGATGCAGTTCATGACATGATTTTATCAGACCGTCGAATTAGGCTAAAACGGATATCTGAAGCACTGAATATTTCATACGAACGCGTTCATCATATAGTTCACGTCAATTTGTACATGAGAAAAATTGGATCCCCAAATGTTTGAATGTTGACCAAAAGCGTGCAAGGATAGAAGCATCGCGTTCGATCTGTAAACGATGTAGACTTCTTAAACCGAATTGTTAATATGGATGAGACTTGGGTTCATTTCTACGATCCAGAAACAAAGCAACAATCGATGGAATGGCGACACTCTGGTTCTCCAAGACCTAAGAAGTTTCGTGTCCAGAAATCTGATAAAAAATTCCTTGCTTCAGTTTTCTGGGATTGCCAGGGAGTAACCATGATTGATTTTTTAAATAAGGGTAGAACAATAACTGGAACTATTTGACATTATTGACCACTCTACGGGAAAAAAAATAAAGAGAAAAGACGTGGAAAATTATCCAAAGGTGTTTTGTTTTTGCAGGACAACGCCCCCTGCACAAATCTCATGTCGCCAAAAAATTCGTGATTTAGGTTTTGAATTACTAGAACACCCCCCTTATTCACCATAATTGACTCTGTCCGACTATCATCTCTTTCATCAACTGAAAAAAAGTTCAAAAGATCGTAAATTTTCTTCCAGCGAGGAGGTAACAAAAGCTGTGGAGGTCTGGTTTGAAGAGCAAGAAGAAACATTTTTTTGGAAGGTCTAGAGACGTTACAGGTTCGCTGTAATAAATGTATCCAATTAAGAGGAGAATATGTCGAGTAATAAAATATTTTGACATTGAAATTTTGTTTGGTTCTATAGTAGGTTAAGAATTTTTATCCTCGTACTTGAGCAGTTATCTCGCCTTAATGTTGCCACCCTTTGAGTGGTCCAGCTGAATCTGTAAGATGACTTAAAATCCTGTATTGTCTTAGGCAAATTTTTATAATATGGAACTATCATTTGATTCAAGTGCTGATATCTCATACATTAAAACACACATACTCTGTAGACCAAAGCGATACACGTTCAGTTGGGTCTTTAAGACGACTCAAATCCTAGGCAAGTTTTTATAATATGAAACTATGATTTGGTTCTAGTGGAGAGCTCTATAAATCAAAACATATACACTATCCTGTCCACACATGCTTGAGCATATCTCTCGCCTTGCCACACTCTTACTCGTTAATCTGAGTCTTTAAGAAAAAATCGCGATTCCATGTAAAACAACAGACAATT